>NW_017257349.1:287196-313381 GCF_001594055.1 Mycetomoellerius zeteki | reverse complement strand
TTACTCCTCTACACGCTCCCGAAGTTTTGCCATTTAATTTGGAAACACCCTGTATATATTGATAAATATGAAGGTTAATTAAATATTTAAAAAGTCTTAAATATTTAAAAATCTAAAATATAAGATTCTATATAGATATGCGGTTTGCTTCGCTATTTGCTACGTGTGATTTAACGCAACGCAATTCTTGATACCATGTTGTAGGCAATTCTGAGGCACTTTATACTCTAAATAAATCCCATCTTTCGATTTTTTGCCAGTGATACGAAAAGAAGATCGTCAAACCGATCTCGATAAGCGGTACTTTGGGAGATGGGAGGTACCCTTCAGCATAAATATTGATGAGGTTCTGGGAGAAGAAAGTTTCCTGTAAAGTTTCTAAGAGAGAAGAAGCACAGTGTAAAAGGAAAGCACAGTGGCCTAAGTAATCCAGCCGAGATGCTGTGCGTCATGCAAATCTCGTCGATATTCAGTCGGTATAGGAACTTGGCAGACATTTTTTGGAATAAACATAATTTCAGAATCCGTATTCTGTGATGTAATTTAAAAAGAGAAAGAGATACCTTTACTGTATAAGTTAAATTAATAATTAAAATTACTACAGATAGAAAGTATAAGATTACTATACACGTAGTTTCCTGTAGACATTAAAATGCAGTAGCTGCACGTTCACCGAACATTAAGATGTTAGAGACACATTTAGGGGATAATCAATTTCGAGCCTCTGTTTTAGATGTAAATTTTGAACGTAACCTATTGACCCAGAAACTTGAAATGACGCGATTGTCGTTACGCTTTTAATAGCTTTTGGTACACCCACTCAAATGATTTATTAAATGCCCTCGTCGTGAATTTCGTATAAAAATAAAAGACAAAGGTCAGGTCATAATTGTTTCTAAAGATTTGTTAATGTAAATGATTTCTGTAAATATGACTATAAATATTTTTCATAAAGTTATCTCTCTCTCTCTCTCTCTCTCTCTCTCTCTTCCTCTCTTTGTTTTTTCTTTCTCGACTTTAAATATAAAAAATATAAAATATTTTGGAATCTGTAAAGTACTCTTGAAAAAATCCAATTATGTAGAACATTCTGATTAGAATGCAACAACGAAATGTAATCTTGTAAATTGCAATGCCATGTTAAATGCGAAAAAATGTTGTAGAAACAAAGAAATGAAAAATTCCAACACGGTTACAGCAATATTGGAGACTTGTAAAATAAGAAATAAAGTTTAGTAATATTATTATTTTCTTCCGCGTACGTCGACTTTAATTCCCTGCATTTCTGGAGGAAAGGCAGAGAAGGTTGCTATATTTTTTAGAATATACGTAATCCCTTAACATAAATATATTTCACCGCAACATTGCCATAGAGCAGTGTAAGTCTTCTAAAGGCGAACCCTTTAATTTTGCTACAATTTTACGACGCAGTAATATTTTTTGCGCGACGTATACAATATTGCAATTTTACAATGGAACTTTATAGCAGTGCTGCAACCCTCTGGTGCTACATGGACGAAGAAAGTGTATTTAACTCGTTTATGGTTGCACGTGTTAACCGTTCCACCCGAAAGAACATAGGCCGTCGGCAGCCATTATTCCCAGGCACAAAGACCAAGGGCAATAAATTATCATTGCTCTCCTCACTTAATCTCAAAAGCCTGTTGTAATACAGCAAACGTCATAAGTGGAATGCGATCAATGCGAAATGCGAAATGCGAAGGTAAACTATAATGTGGGAGATATGTTGGTCGCTTTTCTAATAATATATTTAAAAAAATGTTCTGATTGTACCAACAAGAAAGTACAAACAAAATAAATTTTAGTCATATATAATAAATTGGAATTCCTATCGTAATTAAACTTCTCCCCTGATAAAAATTTTTCTCAGAATTTTTCATATAATTTTTCAGAATTTCTATATTTTTATAACTTTCTCACATATTTTATACGAATTGGAACTCTTCTCAGAAAATCTACATCTTTTCTCAGAATTTTCCATATATGTTAATTATGAAATATCGTAAGATTTCCAAGATTTTTTGCAAGTATAATTTCTGATGAAATATTATAAAATCTAAAAAATTAAAAAATATTTTTAAAAATTATACAATGAAAAATTTCAGAATATTTCAGAATTCACATGTACGAAAAATTCTGAGAAAAGATATAAACTTTCGAATATTTCTAAGTATTTCTGAAAAATGTTCCAATTCGTATAAAAATTATAAGAAAAATTTTCACTAGAGTCGATTAGCATATTTAATAGATTTAATAAAAGTGTTTAATCCGTACACTAAAAAAAATACTAAATTAAAAAAATATTTATTTGAAGTTCTAAGTAAATATTTACTAAATGTAAACACATATTTATTTGATATAAGAACCATTAATTTGACTTACTATCACTTTTTAATTAGGGTAAATATTTATTTACTAAATATTTAGTTAAGTCTACTATTCGAAGAAATATGCATTAAAATTTAATAAATTTTTTTTCAGTATACCTTTCTGATTGATCTGCCAAAATTCCAATTAGTGCAACAAGACTTTTTCCAGTGTACGTTTTCTCTCGATGTCGCCCCTTTTCCTCGTATATCATCCTCAGTTTTTAGATACTTACCAGGAATGCTGGTACCAAGGGCGACGAAAACAATCGCGGTGACAGAATCCTTGATGCCCAAAGTACAACCGAAATACGAGGCAACGTCGCCGATTATCGCTGTGACCACCCCAATCCCCAGAATGCTGACGATAAAGCACAAATAACCGCCGGCGATATCTGAAATTTAAAAAATGTTTCCTATACGTTTTGCGAAAGCAAAATACAGAGTTTCAGAACTGGATTGTTAAATAATATAAATATTATTTGCGCGCATATTTCTTTGTATGTATAAAATAGAAGAAATAGAAAAATATACACAACGATGACAAAAAAAGTTTGGCCACAAAGTTTTATGTTTATCAAATATTAGTAACATATGTTTATGAGAAACAACTTTTCTCTTTCTCTTTTTCTTTGAAGTGTTCATTATGTCTTATTAAATACCAAAAAATAATAATTAATGCTCAAAATGGCCATTTTTAGCTTTCATATAAACTTCAAGACATTACAAGAATGCATTCACGATGGTCACGCATTTTTCTACGAATAAATTCTCTTAGGTAGGCAAAAGATATGTCTTCAATTCATCAGTCGAAAATTTTTGGAGCAGAATTTTTTTGGTATTTAATAAGATATAACTAACACACTCCAGTTTTTTTTTTATAATTATATACTATATATATTACTGTTCAGGTAGCAAGTTGGCGTTATTTGTCGCTGTTTTTACATCAAAATGACGATAAATAACGTCAATTGTTATCTGGGCAATGATTTGATAAACATACAAATGTGTAAAATTTTTTGTCACCTTGTACGTAAAATCCATATTTGACAAAAGATTATAAAAAATTAATCAAACTGAAAAATTAATGTTAAAATCGCTGTCCTTCATTTTAATAATGGAAGTGAAACCGATGATATATTTTTGGGGCTTAATAGAAAAAACATTGGGTAACAGTGCCAAAGAACTTTAATCACTTTGCGCGATATGCGGGATGAACAAAATGCAAATTATAAAGTGACGCTCTCTTCGCTCACGCAAACATACACTACCATGTAACCACACGTTTGAGAGCTTAATTAGTCTAGTTAAAAGTCCACAATTTTTCCTCATTTACGCTTACTCTCGGGACTAATTATGCTGCCTCAGCTCAATTCTGCTTGGTTTTTACAAATCACGATGCTCGTAACGTAGCTTAAAAACGCTATTTTACCGTAATTGGCTATTTCCGATAAATAAAATCACTTATAAAAATTAGTTTAAAACTGTGATAAATGGACAAAATTTTCTATTAAAATTTTGTACGATAATTTTTAAAATATGTAATTTTTGTACAATTTTTGTTCAGAAATTTATAATGTCCATCATTTGCATTGTTGTTCTGTATATATTATTTTAGCGCAATTAATATTATATTAGAATATAAAGAAAAGATTTTATAAAAATTATATAAAACTTTTTTGCAATATACGTATTACATACATAAATTATGTTTATGTTTTTATATATAATTTTACAAAAGCTGTTTAATCATAAGCTGTTTGTCTAAAAATGCAACTTTTACATAATTGTTCTTAACAATTCCCTCAGGGATGAGTTTCTCATTTGTATTCATTTTATTTCTTATAGACAAGTGCTTAAATTACGTTCAACTCATTTCAAATTGTAAGACGTCTAAAAGTGGAAATAAAAATGCATAATCAATTTAACTCTCTGTACAGATTTACTTTGTAAAAATTAAAATAATTGTAATTTTATTAAAAAATTGTCGTTATATAAATGAGTTTTGTGTTTCTTCTTACTTGAAATTTTGCAAATATATTCTCTCTAAAACTTACCAATCATAAAATACACTAATAAAGAAACCAAGATTGCGATGTATTCTGTTTTCAAGAATAGTGAGGGAAAACGTCTTTAGGAGTCTTGCATTATAATTCTTGTGTAATAAGTCTAATAATTCTTGTGTAATAAGTATTATAATTTCTTGTGTAATAAGTCTAATTTAACGGTGCGGTAATCTTTTTCATAATAGCTCCTTTACCTCGTATAGTTCCTTGAACTACTTTTAGTTTCTTTTTACGTTTTCTATTTTCATTTTCGTTACATTCGATTATAATTTTTTCTCTCTTTCCATTTCCTTCTTGTTATATTTCACTCCACGCGTTACATTAATACCGATATTGGAAGGTTTTTTTTCTTGTAAACTGTATGTGGATTTTCTTGATCTCGTACATACATTATTATGTGAAAATTGAGAAGAGTTTTCCTTTATCACACATAACATACTTTTATCACTATATTATATACTTGAAAAGCAAGCATCTCTTCACATTTGTGCCAATAGGCATCATCTTACAATTAGAATTGTAATCACGTCTCAAAATCATGTGACAAAAGTCCTTGAAGTAATACATAACGAATATTATTATTAGTTCCTAACGTTCTCCAAATGGTCGTCCGAGATATTCGCAATTGACGTGAAACTCGCGAAACGCTTTCTATGGAATTATTATCAAGACATTTGAAATTCTTTGAGAGCCACGAGGCTGACGCGGTTCATGCCACAAGTAAAATTTTCTCTCTCTCTCTCTCTCTCTTTGTGCGCAAACGCTTGTATGTGGCAACAAAAGGGAATTATTATTAGAAATCTGTATACGAAGATACATTTACGTTGGAACGTGGGCGTTAATACAGCTAAAGAGTCTGTAAACACGCGGTTAGTTTTACTGTTACACGTGGTCGGTGTATATTATTGCTACATGCTTGCTATACTACTCTTGTACTAAACTCGACTGATTTATTAAAGTGTTTCGTGGTCTTTTTCAAGCAACTCGCTCTTATTGATTACATTATGTAATTATCGGAAAATCGTAAGCTCGGAAATTTTCTCGAGATCGAATAAAAACTCGGC
Source organism: Mycetomoellerius zeteki (assembly GCF_001594055.1). NCBI lineage: Eukaryota > Metazoa > Arthropoda > Insecta > Hymenoptera > Formicidae > Mycetomoellerius > Mycetomoellerius zeteki. The sequence continues at coordinate 307,864 of NW_017257349.1, read as the reverse complement.
TGACAATATTAAATAAAAAGTCTGAAAGTATAAAAATAAAGTGCATTGTAATTCTTATATATAACACACTATTATGTCTAATTAAACTGTAAAGAAAAATTTTATTTAAAAAATCTACTTATTTCTTATAATCCAATTTTTTATATTTTCTTTTTAGAAGATTTTCTAATATAAAACAAAATATATAGTATCGATAGTACTAAAAAGCAATTTTTTAAAAAAGATTTTTACTAATTTACTTATTTTACTCGACTATATCATCCGTTGCAAAAGATGTATCAACTCTTAATTTTTATTAAAGAAAATTTTGTTTGATATCTCGTTATTTTATTGCCATAAATTCCGAACGAAATTTACTTTGGAAAAGAGTATAGAAGCACAGGTCGCTATAAATCAGGCAGAAATTTCGTGGAAATTTCATGAGAGAGCAGAGAAGAATGTATAGCCGTATGTATATAGCGTTCTTTATCTATTCGTTTGTATATATGTGCACGTATTTGCTGTGTAATACACGTTCAGGTTCACAGGGGATTTTTGAACGTCTTTAAAAAAAACCGTTAAACTAAGATATTATGCATATCTCTGCGTTTATGTATACATAACTCGCAAATTAAGTTTCTTGGGAATTCGACTATCATCTTCAGATTTTGCCGGCTTTTCCGGCAACATGTCTCACTGCGGAATATTGCATTTAGTAATGCGATGTGTTCATAAATCTCGCTCATACCGTTGCAACCGCATATTACGGTTGCATAATCTGCAGTTACATAACTATAAATTTCGGCTTATCTGGAAAGTATTGCAATCGTAACAGCAAAATGTTTTATATACCTGGAACATTTATTTATTATATTCTAATCTAGGATTTGTTTTTGATATCAAAGAAATTTCTCGATCACTCCGGCTCTGTCCGGAAATTAAGCTTTTTTTTCCTTATAAAAGATGAAGCGAGAGAAAGAGTAAATACAATTCTGCATCTTGTGCTTCTGCGTAGAAGCCTACAAGAACGACGGGTAAAAAAGAAGAGAAAGATAAACAAGGTGAAATTACGTTGCTCGATACAGTAGTTTCCAGAGCTTTTGCTCAGCAGGTCTTTGCGATTGTGCTTGCTGAAATAAAGCACGTCTTCTCCTCGCCCTTTATCCTCCTCTTACCGTCTTTCCTCGTTTTCTTCCACCTGGATGGAAGTAGAGCCATGACTAAAGAATGCAGTAAAGCTCTCCCACATCTCAAAAAATACAGGAATAGGTTAAAATAGAATCGAAGAAACATCAAAAATAAAAAAACGAAGACAATCCGTGAAAAATTTAAGACATAAAATTACACAAACAAAAAGAATCGATTTTCTTCAAACTTTTCTTCAAGACATAAAATTACACAAACAAAAAGAATCGATTTTCTTCAAACTTTTCACAAAATCCTCATCAAAGTGTTTGGTTACAAGAAGCTGAGTTTCTTTAGTTGCTTTGCACAAAGATAATAAATATCTACTATATCTTCGTGTTCCTCATACTATTAAGATGGATTACTGAATAACCTTCAAGTTTTAAAATTTCACAGTTATTTTTCGTTAAACATCTCTTTATATAAATCAATTTGTGATTAATCTTTTCGTACGCACGTGAATATTAAAAAACATTATCCCGTGAGAGAGAGTTTAGGTGTACCATTTTCCGTTTTGCAGATTGCGCCATCATAAACACATTTCGATCGAAATTCGCTTTACCTTTCATCACGTTAAAGCCAATGGCAATTTCGTATCTATAAACGTTTTCATATAAGATTGAAACCACAGTATTAATATTCACGACAAAGTATATATTATTTCGAAGGTGCTGAAAACATCTTTCCGCATGTTAAAGAAACTAATCAAATTTGTAAAATTATTTAAAAAATATTTTTATCGTAATTTTACCGTAAGAATCATCATACCTTAAGATAAAAGGTTTCTTGTATAATTTTGTACTTATAAATAATATAATCAATTTCTGAGGAAAAAATTTATTTAACAAATAATACATAAACAATAAATTAATTATTATAGGTTCTATTTCATATCAGAAATAGTCACAACAAAATATAAAACGTCTTGTAAATCACCAATTACTTACACCACAATAGTTTTTATATGGAATGTTTATGCAAACATTCAAAGCATTAAAAAAATATTTAAAAAATATTATGATATAAAAATATTATATATTTACAAAATTTCGATAACATTAACATCTTGTATAAAACGCGTTTTATAAAAGAATGAAATTTGAATTTAAAACTCTTTTATCCAAAAAAAAAAACGATAATAAAGAATGTTCCAAATTTAACAAAATGAAGAAAAATTAGGGTACATTAAAATGATTCATTCTATACACAGATAGGCAATAATATTAATATAAAAAGATTTTTTTACTCACCTGTAGGTGGAACGAAGGCAAAGAGAACCTTCCAGAAAATGGTAAGGGAGTGCATAAGGTAATCCATCACGGATGGTGAGGAAGGTTGACCATTTTCACCCTCAGCGTCGTCCTCATCACCCCTACTGACTGTCAGTGCTTCCATGAATTGTTCTTTCCAAGAACTTGTACCTAAAAATAAAATTTATAATTTATATATTTTAGAAAACAAGTAGAAAACAGAAAAGACATTATATATCTCGAACATTCAGCGATAGATAAATTAATTTTATAAATCGTAAAAGTTTTTAATTTTTATTAACAATTTTTTAAATTGATTTATAATAATTCTTGATTAATTCTTAAAACAGTTAACGCTATCGCAGAAATTATTTAGTAACGACAGTTGCTGTCTATTATGCATAAACAAACAAAGGATTCAGCCTGTTTCTTCAATAAAGACTCAATACTGAATGCAGTAAAAAAATACTATAAAATCTCATTTTTGTTCACATTCAAATCTATATATAATCGTGACGAACAAGTGAATGAAGCGCTTTATCGAAGGTAAAAGTCGAAAAATGCTTTGAGCGATTCCGCTTCACAGGCCGAGTGAAAGCAGAACATGCAGAAAGGAAAACGGGACAAAGAAAAGCACTATAATAGAGCAACGTGATATTCCTTTCTCACTGTAATCGATTCCATTTCCACACGTGTATGTATATACACAAACATATTGAGAAAGAGAGAGAGAGAGAGAGAGAGAAAGGATAGAAGAGACACGGAGAAAAACAGATTAGATGGTTTAGCAAAAGCTATAGCTTGCTGCGTAAGTTCAACATTTATAACTAAGAAGATTTGATGGTTCAACCAAGAAATTATGTCTGTAAGCAATTATGAGAATGCTAATTTAGCTTATTCTTTGCTACGATAAAAATTGCTGATGTAACAAGTTTTCTTCATTACAGCAGCAAAAGTCGCTATCTTATAATTAGTCAGTTTTGTTCAAAATTTTGATCTATATATTATCAGAAAGTTAGAATTTATTATATAACAAAATTTGTTTTTAAATTACATTTCATATTATGTTAATACGTATGTAAAAATATATCTGGCTAATAAAATGCTGAATACCAAACATGTATAATTTTCTATTTCATGATCATGATGATAATAATAATAATAATAATAGTAAATATAATAAAATAATAAAGTAATAAAAATAATTAAAAGATATTAAAAATAACATCAACGATGAAAATAACATCAATAATAAGTAAATATTTACATTTCATCATATCACCCCCCTTCAGAATAATTCTCTGGATCTGCCCGTGTTTTTGCTGTGCTATAACAACAAATATGATTATCTATAAGCGTTAATTTTATTCAGCTATACAATTTTATTACTTTAACAAAGAAAACTGGCTGTCCATATGCGGCTGTAGATTTGCTGAATCTGTGAAGTTTTTAATTGTTTCAACAAATCTTTTTTTTCCGTGGAGAGAAAATTAAATTGTTCCCATCTTGTTTAATTTTTGCAATAAATATTTACCAAATAAAGTACGTTGATAAATATTTTTTATATCTTTTTTTATTATACATATATTTATAATATTTGCAATATTTCTTATCCATACACTAAATAATATTTTGTCCATTAAATGTTTTACGTACTGTACATATACTTTGCCATTAATCGCAATTATTTATTAAATGTCGAAAAAGATTATCACATAATGAAGTTTCGTTGCTGTTTGTAAATTCGATTTCTTGACCAAAGCTCTTACCAAAGCTTTTCAGAGATGCTTTGAGGAACATAGAATACATGGAATAACTTCCTGTCGTGAAGAAAAGAAAAGCCTCCTGGGGAGCGAAAGGAAGAAATGAACCAAAATGACAATAGGAAACAGCTCGTTGCTGATATTTTTGTGTTTTTTATTATTTTCTGTGCTTGAAGTCAATAGCGAAAGAAAATTCGACACGGTCATTTTCAAAGCTTCCATTGGAAGTTTACGGAATTCATAATAGTAGGTGATAATAGCGCCATTCTAAGAATTTTATTAGGTATTTTGTATCAATTTGTTCACATGTGTTTTCATATCGTTCATTTGCGACGACACAATTTAAAAAATAAAATTTTCTAGAGTTTAAATGTTTTGAATCATTTAAATTTTATTATTAATTTTGATATAATAAAATAAACAATTGTAGGAATAACAATATGCTCCTTTAAATTATATTCTTTTTTTTTAAGTTTTTGTTTTTTTATGCAAGCAACTAAAATGACAATTTTTAGTTATATTGTTGTAGCAAATGAGCGACATGTAAAATTTATGAATCATAAGGGTCTTATTTAAAAATCGACAAGTTTTTATTTAAGTCTCATTAATGTTTTTATTTTTCTCTATAAAATAAAACGTTATAATATATGTGTCAGTGATATAAAAATAATAATTACATTGAAAGTATTTATAATTATACATTAAATGTCAAGTTTATTGCAATTCAAATTTTCATTTGCAATTCATGCATCTAGCTTAGTGCATATTAGAAAGGCTGCTCAAAATGTAAAAAAATGTAAGAAGTATGTTTCTGAAACGGTTGCATAGCCAAAGTAGCAAAAATTTAAGGTGAATGTAGAAAACGCAGAAACGTGAGAATCATGCATGTGGCGCCAAGGGAGTCTTGAATTTCACGAGCCTCTATACATAATGCTGCATTCCTCAGAGTTGCATTTTTAAAGAGCCTCAATCTAGATGCTCGCGCGTCCCGTGATACGCATTTCTCCATTGGGAAAGATTAAGTCAAGCAAGTTCGTGTTAGACGCGCAGACTGTTCAATAATAAATTTATGGCAGAAGCTTGGTGAAGAAAACTTCTTGTAAAGAAGAAACTATGAATAGAAACTTTACCATATTTTATATAATTATGAGAAACAGTCATAGGAATTAATTGAAACTTTCATCCCAATTTTATTTCTCTTTGTCTCTCATGTTTTAACAAAGCGCTACTGAACGTGTATAACTGAGGAATACAATGTTCTGTCTCAACCGTGATGACTGTCATAATTTTAATTATAATTACATAATTATATACGTACACTTTGTATTTGTGTTTAAATTTGATTCTTGAGTTACAGTGACTATCAAAAAAGTTTCCAATCAACATATAATTTTACAATAATTTTTGTTTATAAGGGACACGTATTTTTTTACTGAATATTTTCATGTAAATATATATTTTTGAGAAAAATGTCTCTGAAAATTAAAAAATTAAGTAGCAGGTTAACATAGTGACATTTATTTTGGCCTACAAGATGTCACTTTGCCATTTAGGAAACATAATTTGATATTTTACTTCTCGATTGTGCTACGAAGAGTTCAAAAAGATCCTGTATGTCTATACGCGCGCGTATGATTGTTATCTTTACATTTTATAGCAAATGTTCCAAAAAGAGATCATATTAGGAGCTCACCGAGTATTATGGAGGCGTTTGCTCGCTGGACAAGCTTATCCACAGTGTTCTTGAACTCTTTGGATTCTTTAATCCTGATTTGCGCTCGGAACACCTCGCCTAGACGCGGTCTGCCCAGCAGTGCCATTTTCTCCTCCTCCGTTCTATCCTCCGGCTGCTTCAGCTCCGCCTTGCTTCCGCTGAAACCAGAAAATCGCATCTTGCTACTTTAATAATGTCGGGACACGTTCTATAACAGAATAAGTAGGAAGTCGATTCATGGTCAGATAAGAACAGCGAAACAGTTTCTGTTAATTAACAGTTTTAATTAATTCCAGTCTGGCATAATAAATATGCGAGTCTTATCGTTGTAAACTTTTTTACAGGATATTTTTAGATATTGAATGACCCATTTTTGCAATTGCAAAATGCTCAATTTTTCAAGTACCTTTAACAAGAGAGTTTTTAATATCGAGAAACATTAAGATACTGACAGTTTTAAACCAGGTTAAATTAAGGCAATTTTAAAACAAGTTATTAAAAAAATATACAATAACTTACACTCTAAATCTGTTGCAATGAAATTTCACTGCATTAAATTGAAATTTCATTACAGGCATTAGTGGCAATTGCGCCAATGTTACTGTCAGTGAATTTTACTGCAAGATGGAAATGGAAAATCCATTCGATAATTGGAGTGAAAAATTTACTCTAAAAAGGAGTGAATTTGAAGGTTAGAATAATGACAGAATAATGTCATTCCAAACTCAGATAACAAAGTCTGCGGAGACAGATTTTGAACACAGCATGCTATCAATCTATTAATCTATTAACCTTATTTTTAATTATAAATTTTTGAAAAAATTATATACGTAATTATAAATTTAATCTATTTAATGGTAAAATAATAGTTTAATGATATAATGATATGTACGTATATAATTTTTTGCAAAATAAATTAATTTGTCTCTTATGTTTATGTCATATGTGTCTCAAGATGCGTCGCCCGTAACGACCATGACAAACGATAAACATGCGACAAACGACATAGCGATGCTATATTGCTAAATTCACTCCTTGCAGTATCAATCAATGCATCTTGCAATGCATTATCAACTAATGCTTAAATCACTTTGATTAATCGAATGAAATAGTCCACTTCTTTATGTACAAGTAGACAGATTAAGCAGTGAAAATCCACACTTAAAACAATGGCTGCGTTCAGCAGAGAAAATTAATCGATTAGCGCTTAGTGATTCTTTAATGTGATTGATTCTTGCCTTTAATTTTTCACTGGATCGAAATGTAGGAACCAATTATATTGAAGAATCACTAAGTGCTAACTGCAGATTAGTTTTCTCTGCTGAACGCAACCAATAATTTTGCTACTCACTTTTGTTAGCAGTCAAATTTTCATTGCTATGGATTTAGAGTGTATACTATATAAAGTTATAAAATGGTATACAGAGCATTTTACTTAGAGTTTAAAAATTATTATTAACTATTCTTTAAAAATATTTTATTTTTTGTTAAGATACTATTTTCTCAAAAAATCACACATCAGTAGATGTTATTTTTAATATAATATTATTATTATTTTTATTTCTTATATTTATATATTACTGATTTACATTACTATTTGCTAAATATTCTGTTTAACTCTTCCAGTTTTGCATAAACATGGAATTATATATAAAAAATATATAAGAAATGTAACGAAAATATAGATATATAGAACGCGTATATATAGAATGCATATTAAAAGTTAAATAAAATTAATATCAATTATTTAAGATAAACTCACGCTACTCCGTAAAGATCGATCTTGTGAAAGCAATATTGGACAAGATTGATTGATCAATGTCCTCTATGTGAATCCATTAAAATAAACCTTAAACATAGAAGACGAATGCGACAAACAGTCGCTTTCTCATGTGGTCGTGACTTTATTATCGATTGGTCTCATGAATTATAGTCGCACACCTCTCTTAAGCTAATTCCGTGCTTCGTACTCCGTGTCTGACCACGCATCGACTCACATCACTTGCATTAACACTTTTCTACTAGCGCACAGTGTGAAACTAATTCAGCCTAGAAGAAAAATATTGTTCTATGTGGCTGCATACACAAATATGGAATGATAAGTATGAATACGATATATGTATTCATTTTATTATTGTTATGCAGTTAGTACAGCAATTAGTTTCGACAAAAATACATTTTGAGCCATGTTATTTCATATTATCTGAAGAAATGTTAATATAAAGAGAGATATATTAAGTATCCAAATACGTTATTCATGTAACGATAAAAATTTCTACAATGCAATATGTATTGACGATTTTACACAAAGTGTGTTTGCTGCGCTATCGATGCATGAATAATACTCAATGACCACATTTATCTCCGTCATCGAGGGATGATCGATACTTTACACCGGGTGTTTCGATCGATGATGAATAACGCATTTATTGTTGGTATCTCCTGTCTACAGCCGTGATGGTATATGGTCGTATTTTATCGCAAAAATAAAAAACCGAATAAATCTGAAATAAGAATAAATCTGAAATGTGTTAAAATAAGAGACAGCTAAGAGATAAAAAAAGAAATAGAGAGCGAAAAAAGATTATTATTATTATTATTAAAAGGAAATGTTACACATAGATAAAAAAGAATAAAAATATATAAATATAAAAATAAAGTTTGCATTGAAATAAAAAATTTTAACAAATTAGTATATATATAATTTTTTAAAAAATCCAAAATTATATTAAAAAAATTTATTTTATTTAAGGTCGCCTTACAAAAAGTTCATAGATCAATTATTATTTCTATACCTTTTAACATGAGAAAACAATTAGTGGATACACTTTTTCTGTAAATGATTAGTTATCATTTTGGTTACATCTCAACCACAGCAGAAAAGTTAAAAGATCTTTATGTTAAGAAAAATGTGTTACTGCTTAATCGCTTCTATATCCAGGAAATTTTCCAGAAAACATCCTTTCGTAAGCGGATATAAATTTGTTTGCTTTGGCTTTCACTTGGTGTTCTAATGTTACTCCATAAAAGCTTTTTATAGTTCATATCTCGACTAAAGCTTGGGAGTTAGCTTTCCGTATTGGCAAATTCAATTTCGCTTGACTTTTGCTTGATTCGGGATCTATATATCCACTGTTATCTCCCATAATACTCTCCCTAAGCTTCGCGAAAGATATTTTGTTAAATCGTTATGATGTTGCCAATATAATTTCAGGATTAAATATAACGATGACAGCAATAATAGAAATATTCGATGCTTTATTATATTTGTAAACAGTTTTTGACACTTTATCGGAAAATAATCTCTTGCAATACGCGATATAATCTGAAAGCAAAATAATAAACATAATTTCTGTAATATCGGTAGTTATATAATAACAATAAAGTAATAATATAATAATATATTCAAAATGATAGCTATTACATTTACAACACGTTATTGCCCCTTGTAAAATAATAATAACAATTCGTTGTTGTTGAGGTACAGTTTTATCGTCGTACAGTATTTCCAACACAAAACAAATCTGCTGTTTACTATCTATTTTTTTGTTTTTTATATCTGTTTTTTAATACCTACGTTTACATTTTATTTACTTTTGCAAAAAAAACTTCAGACAGATTATTTTAAAGATTTTGTACGCCTTCGACATATTATACAAAAATCGGAGAAGAAAGTTTTTAGAAATTTTAACATAAAACCAATTTCTTGCTATGATTAGAGCAACAAAATCAAGATTAGAACAATAAATTAGTTCCTAAAGAGCACTAAATTCTTTGTACGTCTCACCTGATGATTGTGCTCATGTTAGCATGTTAACTTTATAGACATGATAAAGTCATTCATAACTGTCGAATCTAAAATGTATTCAAAAATAAAATCGTCGGAAGAATACTTTGTAACATAAATAATTAAATGTACATAAATAAATAATGATAAAAGTATTTGAGATACGACATTTCTTAATCTTGTTCTGAAAATTAATTAATTTTAATTTTAATAGACGGTATAATTAGAAAAGGTCAAGCAAAATTACTGTAAATTTGTTTTTCAAAGCCACGTTTAATGCGTCATTGAACGTTGAACCTCATTCGAACAAAGGAATACAATTTGACAGCAGAAAGGGAGAACAAGAGATTAAAATGAGGATCGTTTCTGACTCACAATCAGACACAGATAAGATCAATAAACGATCGACCGATGAACGCCAGATGCAGTTGAGATGCAATTTATTACGCTCGAAATATGTTTTTGTTTGAAAAAACCGGCGCGTTGAATTTGAGGTAAAGGAAATATAATTTACCTCAGGAATTATTCCTTGTTTTGCTTTCTAACGTAATTTTGCTTAGTTAGCATTATATCTCAATATTGCTTCCTTTGCTTGAATATAGTAGTGTAGTGTGGTGCATTTTAAGTGAATTGCATTCTGTCACAGTGAAATTAGCTCAAATATATATACAGTCTACATGCTTGCAATATATAAGTATAAGTAAAATATAAGTATATTTTTAACCCATGTGCTAATTTTACATGAAGTTTAAGATATATCCTAAAATTTTACGTAAAATTTATATAAAAAGTTAAGACAACTTTAGTTTTAAAACTTATTTGTTTTCTACATTTATATATTTACTTATTTATTGGTAGATAAATTAAAAAATCCGTTTCAGTTTTAGCTTCAGTTATTTAAAATCCTTTTAGGGTATTACTTTTTAGGCTAAGATATAACGTCCTTGACATTTTGCAATTGATTCTCATAAGATATATTTTTGTTATACATGACTGCATGGATAATAGATCAATAAATAGTATAATTTATCCAAACTAAATAAAAAATGAATTTTTTTAAATAAACGTTTTTATTTTTTATGTATTATAAGAAATAAATTACTTCTTTTATCTGTTAAGAACTTAAAATATTTATTTGAGTCACTTAAAGTAAATAATTAAAAATAAAAGTAATTATGGGAATATTTATAAACAGAAAGAGAATTGTACTATTCTTTTATTGGGTAAGCTTCGCAATCGAAAAATTGCTAGCTATGGCAAAACTAGGACACGATGATTGAATACAAGCGTTGATAACTAAATATGGTCCTGGCTTTTCCATCAGAATTTTAAACTTGATTGGGGACGGCAAGTCAGAAATAGATGACTGCGGAAAATCTCGTCTCATTTTGCAAAGTTTTTTTAACTTACGAAGGTTTAACTTACGAACGGCAGTGGAATTTTCACGAGTGCTTCTCGATCAAAACGTCGAAATTATCGGAAAACATAAAGAATGGTAGGCGGAAGCAAACGAAAAATTCAGTATACGAACGTAGTAAAGCTTCCCCAAATTTTTAAAATATTTCAGAGATCTATTTATAAGAAATATTTACGTTTAAGTTAAAAGATTTTAATCTTTTCGAAAAAAAATTAAAGACTGAAAGTAAAAATTTTAAATTATAACGATATATTATACTTTTTTAGTTAAAAGATTATAGAGGCTGTTTGATAATAGTAGATAACAAAGAATAATTAATATTCTGTATGAGCAACAAATAAAACATAAGAAACGGCAAAAAACTTGAAAGTTTTAACTATATTAGCATATACAATAAATACGGTATCGCGTGCAGCAAACAACGAGGCGAATCGATATTTATACGCGAGCTGTCAAGTTGAAAGTACTTTAATTACCGTATCTCAGAAACGCCAATTGAGTTTCTAATAAGTTTAATCGATAGCCGCGATTTCGATTATACAACGAACATGCTTTAACTTCACATTCTATTCAAGTGGGTATGAGTGGAGATATCGCAATGCAAAGCTTGAAAATTATTAAACGTCATTATTGTACTGATTACCGCAGATAAACGTGTCTCTTCAATTTCTAACACAAGGTTAGGCTATAGAAGTGATTGAAACAATCTTGATACTGTCACATATATGTGTCAGAGATAATAATCGTCAGAATAATATAGCTGTTAACCTCCGAGAATTTAATCGTGACAGATGTTTCAACGAAACTCTACATGTTAACGTTTATATATCCCAATTGTTGTAAAAGTTATATAATTATTTGCAAAAGTTGTATGATTATTTGAAATAGGATAAATCTTTGCTAACTCTGTTTGAAATATTTAATACTTGTTCTACACTGATTTGTATAATTAATTGATCAGGAAAAACAATAGTCACAGTCGTTTAATAAAAAGGGTATAAGTTAATACATGAGAACTTACTCAGGGTCATGACTATGCGGGGGTCATGACATATTGAAATAAAAATCATTTCAATGAAAGCTAGATTCCCGTTTCTATAGTTTAATTGATCATTTTTAATACATACAAAAGATAAAAATTAACATTTAAAGTTATTTTTAGAAAGATATGCATTGAATAAGAAAATTAAATGCAAAAATTGTTTATTTTTTACATACATATATATATATATATGTACGTTTTTTATCCGTTTGATTTCTTTATCAATTTAATTTCTTTATTAATTTTTATTTAATTTTATTTTTCTTTTTAAAGTAAAAGTTATATTTTTAAAAATTAAACATTATATTACTTTATTATAATTTAAAAATAAATCTTTTTAATAATTTCTTTTCAATATAATATTATATAATATAATATGATGTATAATTTTTAGGATAACTAAAATGACAAAAGTATAGATATTTATAATTTCTATAAAACATTCAATTTTATTATGGTAGTATATGATTATGTGTAGAGAAGAAAAGTTTTTAAAAATTAAACATATCACGTCGCACATCAAGATTCGAAGCAAAACTTGAAAACGATACGTTACAATTTTTAACCGAGTGGTTTCGCACGTATATAGCTTGATGGAGCAGCTGAAATTACTCTTGGTACTGCAACAGTAAAATAGATCGATCGGGAGATGGATGGGGTTGCTTAATGTGGGACTGGACTCATCATGGATCACCCGAATGGCTGCTGCAACTGGAGGATGCAATGGTCCAGAGTAGAAGTTAAGAAAAGTCCAGATGAAAAAGTCAAGAGATGATACAATATTTTTATCAATCTATCAATAACGAATTATCAATGGAATATTAATAAAAGATCTATATTAAACGCATTAAAGCATAAAGCAATCGAAAACTTCACTTTTAGTACCGCTTATCACATTGTTTAATTATTCCCATCTATTACCGCACATTGTCGATAGAATTTTTACTTGGACGTAATTTATACTTCGTTGAAGACTTGCGAGCTCCGTGCTTGAAAATTTCCAAGTAAAATTACGAGAATTTTCTCAATTATTAAAGAATATATATAGTTATGATATTTTAGTTCTATATAATATCTTCGAGTACAAGTAAATATAAATATAATTTTAGTGGCTACAAAATCAAAAACAATAATAATGAGAGGGCATTAAATCACAATCGCTCGATTTCAGTGGCGAATAATTTTATGATTTAATATACATATATATAGACATTTCGGCATAGATTAGGTCATTTTCAATATAGATACAGAGTTTAGTTGGTTAATGAAGTTAAAACGCAATATGTTACATAATTAAAAATTGGAGCTTATTCGTTAGTATGTGCGCTAAATTAGATATATAAAAGAATCTTGATAGTATTTCCTTGTTCTTCACGTGTCCTGATATTACATATACGTTTCGTCTTTATGGTTTAATGCCCTCTCATTATTATTGTTTTTGATTTTATAGCCATTAAAATTATATTTATATTTACTTGTATTTTTACGCGGGCATAAACGTGCGTTTAACTTTACCTTTCTTTGAATTTATCAGAATATATTTTGGCATCGAAAATTTCGTTAGAATGAAACAATTTATTAAACTAACCAAACAGATCATGAACTTAAGATTAAAAATCTATTTTTTTAAATCATGCTTAAAAGAAAGATTAATTCCGAAATACTTGTACGGATTGAGATTGATAAACCGAACATTCATTATAACTCATCCGATGACAAAATAAATAGAACGAAACAAAATTGTATTTGGAAAATTATAAGAATAGAACAAAAAGATGCATTCAAACAATTAGGTCACATAAGAAACGAATTATTTAAATATTATACGTTAATTTCTTGCTTTTTACCTGCTGAAGTTTCGTCTGAAGATTTTTTCAATACTAAATTTTCACATTAAGACGAAACGTATATGTAATATCAGGACATGTGAAGAACAAGGAAATACTATCAAGATTCTTTTATATATCTAATTTAGCGCACATACTAACGAATAAGCTCCAATTTTTAATTATGTAACACATTGCGTTTTAACTTCATTAACCAACTAAACTCTGTATCTATATTAAAGATGGTCTAATCTAAGCCGAAACGTCTATACATATGTATATTAAATTATAAAATTATTCGTCACTGAAATCATGCGACTGTGGTTCAATGCCCTCTCATTATTATTGTCTTCGAGTGCACTTTGCCGTAGAAAGTTAATTCACAACTTGTTATAATATTTAAACTATTTCCGGAAGATGAATTATTATTGCTTAAGTTATTTCCATAATTTTATCATTAATTAATTACTTTTTGTTGTTTCTTCTTTCATTCTTCAATTACCTTTAATTATAGAGTTCGTGTACTTCTGAATATTTTCTGTAATTATATCGTAATTTAATGTAACAACTAAAGTTTTTGATACAATAAATTCGGAACTCGATATTCTTGCAAAGCAATAGAAAGGACATTGACTGTCAAATAACAAGGAAATAAGGATGATAATATAAATTTATTTACTCATAAAAGAGAAGCTTTTAACTACTGAAGGATTTTATAAGCAGTTTGGAATGTTTTAATCAATTATTTGTTTGAACTTTATTAGATTATTTCCTTCATTTTTATTCCATTTTTATTCCATTTTGTTCCATCTTTGCTATTTCTGTTTTTATGTGTCTTATCACAATTTTTTTCTTAGAAGCGTATTGTTGCATGAATGCAGCATTTATTCGCATACTTTGTCGACCTGTTTGAAAAGCTCGGCTTTAGCCCGGGAATCCATTTTTAGAAGCAACGTATGGCGCTTTGCGGCCAACGTAACTTATGCCGCGGTTACTTTTAAGTAGTAAATTAGCCGTATTATTTCGAGGTTAGTCAGCAGAATTCGGCAGTACAACTGATTAAAACGTGCAGGCATGTAGTAAACTTGGCCGTGTGTCTTTATTATATACTTTGTTATTCTGTCACTGTTACTGCCAGAGCTTCAAAAATAAATATTTTTCAATCCACGAGTAAAAATAGTGATGGAAAAATTGTGCTGAAAATTCAGTTTTCTTACATTATTTTAAAAAATAAAAAGAATTTTTCTCACTTAAGAAAAATTCTGCAAGTTATGCAGATCAGAAGCAAACTATCCCACTTTATTGTTAAAACAACGGCCGTAGTTGATAGAACGAGTTGAAAAAGGTCTCGAATATAAACATAAGATCCAAAACTTTCGTAACCTGAACAGGGTTGATTAATTCCTTAATTAAAAGCAAACAGCCGCGGGTTAATTAGTTGCCACGTAAAAATGTAACGAATATTACTATTATTTTGTACTCGTTCATATTTTTCTTAAATAAACAAAAGTACATTTAAGTAATGAAATATAACTTTATAAAATAAACTTATTAAACTATGAAATATTATGAAAAAGAAAATTTCTTATTGGTCAAACACTTTTGTGCCATTCCGTTTTGTTTACTACATGTATTCGTTCTCTTCTCACAGTTGTGTACAATTTCCATGAATTAATAACTTCATTAGCTCGATCGAATTTTCGAAGTAATTAATTTTCCGTGGTATTAATTAGGAGGATACATTAAGAGGTAAACTTATTAAGAATAAAAAATCCTTCTCTTCATAATATATGAACCTCGTAAACTTAAAATATAATTTTACATCATTGTGTGTATTTTAAGTTTTATTTATTTTTATTATTTATTTACCAATTTTTATTATTTACCATTATTTTTATTATATAAACATAAGTGTATTATTGACAAATAATAAGCCGAGATTCGGATGTCGCTTCATTTATTGTGTTTCTTCAAAGATGATAGAATTGAAACTAAATTTCAATGGAAGTTATATTTTCATTCGTTACGTAAAAGATTAATCTCACGCGTTAATCCAAGTTCGTTAGCACAAATAACATGGCCAGTCGCAAAGGAGAGGATATATCATTATGCGTAGAGGCTATTTTCGTCAATTGTCAGTGTTTGTCGCAAGTCGGAACAAAAACTGACTTCTTGACGCGTCAAGTTTACCTTGTTTTTATCAGATTTTATGTTTCTGCGATTTTATCACTTATTTTTTAATACTGCACCATGAATGTCAAAAATAAACTTAGAGTAAAAACTACGACCGTGTAGATTGCTATCGTATCGATTATTTTAAAAACAAAACTTTTTATGATTCGAAAGAATTATTACGACATTACACTTTTTATTTCCTAACATAAAATCCAGTCTTGTTTGACAATTTTTTCATTAAATTCTCAGCCTGTAATATAAAACATATTTTTTAAATTTAGAAATTGATTTGAAGAAGCCCCTAGAAATTTGCTTTGAAACTAAAAATTGTAAGATTGCAAAAAATATCACTAAATAACAAGATCCGCTTTGATTGAATATGGTTTCTTCCGAGGGGATAACCACTTAATGTAATCGGACAGAGTTCTCGAAATCATTATATAATAAAATTCATATGAAATCTCTATATATAATTCGATAATTACATATACAACCACAAGAAATGATTGTATAATATTAAATAAAATCGTATATTTTACCAAATGACTTCATATGTATAGTGAAAAAAATTATTTGTAATCAGATGAAATCAAATGAAATCATGTAATCTGTGTAAAACAATATTTCAGCTAGCGGTTATCCTCTTGGTTTCTTCGCTTATTTATATTGAATATCACATTGCTCTAATCTCTGGTGATATTTGTCTCAACCTACGCTTGTTACTTTCGACGTGTTTTTATGACAGTTACTGTTTCAACCGTGCATTACGACTTTATATCTGTTGTATCTCGTGACAGATCATACATTATATGTACGACTTATGAATAAATATATAGCAGCGACTTATAAATAAAAATGAGAGATGTGAAAAAATAAATAGAAATCGTAAATAAAATGTATGAACCATTACCATAAATGTCATAAATAAAAGTTACAAAATTTTATCAAATAAATCGTATAAATACAGACAGCAAAAATTTATCGTAAAATATATAAATATAAATGACATATGTACTTAATAATATAAATAAAAATTATAAATAAAGATTGTGAATTACTGTGAGAAACATTAATAGAAATTATAAAACTTCATCACGCGGAAATTTATACGAATAAATATTACAAAGCTTTAATTGTTCCTATATTCTGTACATTTCATGTAATAATTCATCATCAATTGTTTAATACATATAACTTAATTATAATAAATCAATCTAATATTTCAAATAAGAGTATTCACTTGATTCATAAATAAATAACGCATATTACTTATGTGACTTAATAATTCATTATTTCTCCTAATTATTATTAATCATTATATCGTTATCAGTCATTTATAAGATAATTATAATTACATATGCATATGCATTTACAAGAACTCTTCATAATATGCGACTTATCGATTTTTTCTGACTATCGAGTTTACACTGGCTATTAAATTACACAATCAATTATATAAATTAATTTACTTTTTCTTTCTCTTTCTCTCTTCAAATGCATTTATATTACAGAGAAATTTTTGTTCGTTGAATATATAAATGTTTCCAGTAATGCATTTGGCTGCAATATAGATATACATATATGAAATAGTCGAATGCATGTACAGATGTAAAACTATCCGTAACCAACGCGTTATCTTTTATTCGTTACGTTCATTCATGGCGCGTTATCGAGGCTATACATGATTAATCACAATAAATGAACATCGCCGCCTCATCGATGATTTAATATCATATATGTATAAGCTCAGTGCTAGATATTATCTTTTCAAGTAGATTTAATATCCTTCAATTGACAGTAATCTGTTAATTTTTCGCAGATCTTTGCAGCATTTTAAGATACTTATTATTACAGCATTATTAAGTTGCGATCAATTTAATATCATTTCAGCTTCAGTTTATGATTGCTTCTTAAGTCGACAGTCTTTGGCGCGCAGTTTATGTAATTGGAAGATGTATTTAAAATTGACGAGTGCATATTTTTTATTTTATTTTTATACATTATGTATTTATATACGTCTCTTTAATTTAATTTAAATAATATTCCCTCTTCTTAATAATAAAATTAGTATAAAATTTTAAAAACTTTTTCTTTAAAGATTCTTTTCTTAATTATAAGGCTAATACTAAATTTTAACATTAAAATGATGATATCCTGTTAGACCAAAGATACTAATTTGATTTATTTTTATATTACTAGAATTTTTTATTATATTCACATATTAGATTTTTAATATTTCATTGCATATATAATTTCTATAAAAAAGAAAAAAAATTTAAATAATTACTGGAACCAAAATTTCATCTAATAGTGATTCTAATATTAAAGACTTGGCTTTTCAAATTACTAACTTACATGACGACATTTTAATGATATATGTAAAACTGTGAAATATCTCCGTTCGCAGAATTTAATGGCAATAATATCAGGATGATCATTATGTATACATGATACGATAATCTGACAGCCATTAAATAGGCATTAACGTTCGTCTACCGTATAAACACAGGCTTTTAAGCAATTCCGCATTTTCGATTGCATCTTAATACTCGCAAATGTGCGTTATAATACCGTAAAATTCAATTCTAATATAGCGTTATATGTTTCACAGAAAGCGAACTTTTGTATATTGTGATGTGACAAGTACTTGTCATTTGTGACAAGTGCGGGAAATAACTTCTGCTATAGCGAAACATTTCACATTTATATTTAACACTTTCCTGGAATTATCGTTGCGTTACAGAAACATCTTAAGAAGTCTTGAAAATTTTAAATAACCTCGATAACAATATTTTTATTCGTGTTCAATCACGCATCAAAATGTAAGTGCAAGAAAATGCAATGCAAACATTATTTTACATACAGATATTTCGTACAACTGTACGCAGATTACGCGAGTAATTAAAAACGGAAAATATAGCTCATATAAACAAGTTTTAAATTCGAGCGATTTATATAGAAGAAAGAAAAACAGAATCACCTGGGATTAATACAGGATATCCTGACCATAAAACGCAGCTCGTTATACAATGGACGGAGTTCAGAAAATAAATGAAATTGCAATGCCCGCGCCGCACCGCGCCGACCGAACGAGACGTGAGGTCTGGATGTATATTATTGGAAAGGTAATAATAGGTTGTAAGTTCGTTACTTCTCTATTCTTATTAATGAAAACGCAATTGTAAATAATGATCATGTAATATATATGATATATTTGAATGAATAGCAAAATTAATAATAACAATAAAAATATTATTAATATTATTAAAATATATTTAACATATGTTTTATGTTTACTAAATGTTAATTAAAAATATTGGTAATTACAACATTGGCAATATCTACGAAAATATATCATAAATCATTCATAATTTTTTGAAATAAAATTATATTTATATATCATTTTTTTATGTAAATTCATTTTTACTTCTTTTTCGTTTTTACTTGATATATTAAAATAATGTCATAAAAAAATTTATAATAGTGTAATAATATCTTATAAAATATTAAACACAAACTTTTGACAAATATTTATCTTTGCGATAACTTTAATGTTTTTATATACAGAATAATTGAATTAATTAGTTGATATAAAAAGACATATAATTGCATTTAAAGAAAGAGTGATGAAAAGGCAGAATTATATTTTGCCAATCTTTTTAAAATTCAAGCTAGAAATAAATTTTTTAACATCACTATTACTCTAATTATTACAGTCATTATTTTTATTTATGTCATTATTATCTTTTTATTGTTATTGTTATTATTATATTCTGTAAGTTATTCTTTATCATCGTTCTTTTATATTTCTTCTTTCATTGTATTCATTATTGATATATTATTATCATATTAATTTTTTGTATTATTGATAGTAAAATTATTTATTATTTTTATTTTTATAATTCCAAAACCCAAATAACAAAAATTTATCAAATTATATCTATAATAAAAACTAAAGTGTTAATCCTAATACTTCTCTAATAACAATAGAAAGTACCGAATTAACTAATTCTTGTCTCAGCTATCTGACATACATCTTCTTGTGTCGAATACACTCTACAACTAGTTACACAATTCCGGACGTGATCTAGCCCGTGATTGACGTCAGACTGTATTTAAAGTTCTATAGAGTCGACATAGAGCTGGATCAGTCACGCGATATTCGTTGTGGATTTTCACGGGCCGTAAGGGATCGTGGATCCCATTACAATTTTCGAGTTTCCTCTCGCGCTTCTTCTGCTATCCAACCTCATTTATTCTTCACCATTATTCAACATACTAATCGGAATTTCTAATGAGCTGATACGTAATGAATAATTTGATTAATCTTTTAAGGAATCAAAAACTCATATGTGAGTTTTGGAAATAAAATTCATGAGAACGAGCTGTTTCATTTTTCAACAAATTTTTGAATATTATAAATCGATTTTTATTATTATAAATTTATAAGGATCTTTAAGTTTATAAATTTATGAGAGTGTATACATTTTTTTATGATGATATATAAGTTTACATGATAATATATATATA
>NW_017257349.1:230170-286352 GCF_001594055.1 Mycetomoellerius zeteki | reverse complement strand
CTCAGGATGATTGTCAAAATGTTGTAAAATACGATTCCCTGCCTGCAAATCTCTTCGTAACGCTGCTTGAAATCGGTTGTTTTCTTGTCGAATTGAAAATGTTCCAGTCTCTCGCAATCTATTAAATGTCAACATAAACACTCTTCGGTTTGGCACTCTTCTGTTTGGAAATCGTCGTGCATATTCTCGCACCGCCTTTAAAGCATTACCGTTGCAGAAACCGTATACAAAAACCATATCAGCATATTCACTATTAGAATACGTACGCGGCATATTGCAAAAGACAAAATTCATCTACTGTTAAAGGCTTTCAAAGAGCGACTGACAAATTCATAACAGAAAGTGGAAAATGTAATCAAATATGTCGGTGCTAGATATGGCAAGAAATGTAAACATTTTTTTTCGATTTCTCTGAAACGGAGCAAAAACGAGCATATGTCTATAGGACTTTTTTTCTTAGTTTTTTACTCCTCTACACGCTCCCGAAGTTTTGCCATTTAATTTGGAAACACCCTGTATATAGAGATGATATAACGATAACATTAATAATTTTTTAAATTTCAGCTTTTGTGCATTTATAGCGTTTTCGTTTTAGTGATATCCTTACTGACAATACTTTTTTAAACGTTTCATTAAAACGTACATCTAAAAATTCTTTATAGAAAGTATCAACTGAAATTCAACGAGAGCTAAAGCTTTATCTACCGAATATATCCTCGCAGTTCCTGCAGTGTTAAACATTCCGAAATGTAAGTAATAAATTGAGAGAAACCAGAAGTTCAGCTGTTTGCAAAAGAGATCGCCGAAAGCGAGCCAACAAAGGAAATGAAACATATATTCTTGCCACTGTGGTTCAAAAGCCTCATTTTCAGGTCGCATCAAATTGCACGTGAATGTGGCATTGGTTAAAGCGGTATAACTTCGTATTCTTCACTGTTGAAAATTCTATCCGTATCATTTCAAACTGCTCCAAGAACTGAATGGCACGTCTTTGTAAATCTTGTTAAATTTTGTCAATAATATTAACATTAGAGTTTAAAAGTGACAATCTATTTTTAATCTATCTTCTCTTTAAGCTATTTTCTGATAAATATTTGCAAACTATGGAAACGTTATTCTATAATATATTATTTTACCACATAAATAATAAATAAAAAAAAAATTTAAGAAAATGGTTATATTAATTATAATTACGATTACATTTACTAAACAAAAACGTTGATGTTATTTACCACCTGAATATTAATATTCACTGCATTGATATTTGAAATTATCATAATTTATAGTACAATTTTTTCAAGTCTTCGAGAATAATCATAAAAATGGAGTTTCTAATCATAATTATTTTACTATGCAATTATAGTCACGAATACTTTTCTCTCACTGTCTAACATATTTTTCGTTGATTGCCAGAAAGATTTCTAGATCGCGTTTCTCCTGACTATTGCCCTTTACACGATATACGCTTAACTCCTCTCCTAAAATATATGCGTTTCGAGCGCATTTAAATGTACTCCAAGAAGACGCAGACGGAGTCGGTGGTTGGTGAACTTCGTCAGTCTGGTTTATAATTGGTGTCAGACAGTATTTATCGTTTTATACTCGGCGTTATGCGCGATGAGATAATTTTAAATTTCCGGCGACGCGCTATTGCGCCGATGCGAATGCAAGCGCACGTGCCAAACGCATTTGCATCATTTTACGCCTTGCAGCTCGGAAATTTCAAACGCTTGTAATTAGAGCATAATGTAATGCAGATAGCTATATAACGTATTGTATTTGTATGAGATATTGAATACTTGTACGGTATTATAATTATACCAATATTAACATGTTTGCGTAAACGTTAATAATACTGCTGAATTTCCCTTTTGTTCTAGTTTATAAAAGATATATAACGCAGAGTTTGTGTCAATAACAGTTATGTACATGTATATTAATATTTAAAATTAATAATACTTTTAGATACAACAAAATTTGAAAGTTTAAATTAAATTATACACAAACAAGTAAATATATGTACGATTTTGTTAAATGTAATTTAAATCTTTAAAACGAAAATGTACCACATTATATATTATATTGTAAAATCCGTATTAAATTTTACGAAAATATAAGGTTTCATTTTGATTATATAAATGTATTAAATTAAAATAAAAGTTTAAACTATAAGAAATGCAATTTTAATATCAAATCTCAATATTTTTATTAGTTGTTATACCTATTCAGATATAAATTATTTATATGAGAATAAGCATATTTTTGTAATTAGGATGTAGAATTGTAACAGACACGTGTTCTAACTATCTGATCACGATCCTTGAACCGACGCAGAAATAAGTGCAAACGTGTAGGCACGTGCCTAATAATAGTACAAGCTAATACGCGAAAGTAATGCAGATCATCCGGTTATATTTTTGTGACTTCTGCTTGTTGATTCAATCACGTAATATTTACTAGCTTGTCAAACATTGTTTGCTTTAGCAACAACTCAGTGATTTTATACGGGATTATTTGACGCAAAATTTCGCGCAAGTAGATAAATACAATAACATTATCGCATAATGAAAGTACTTATTTGAACAAAAATAAAAGAAAGAATAAAGAAGAAATTTGAATAGTTGAATAATTTTATTTATCTCTTACAACAAAAGATTATCTGAAAGTTTCAAGAGTATTTCAAGAACACAATAAAATATGGAGAAACTTTGTTCTCGAAACTCTCGATACTTTGGATTATTGTATATTTTGTGAAATATTTCGACTTTTATCTATTAATCCGTCTCATAAAAGAGTATTTATTAGTATTTATTATAGTTAAAATAATTCGTGGTTTAAATAAATTTTTATCAAATTTTATAACGTTTCTAGAACTTCCCGAATAATCTTTTGTCATAAACAATAAATAATAAAGTGACAAATATTATAAAAACTATGAATTATTTTGCAATATATTTAGAAGGGTTTTATCATCTTTCACGCAAACTATTAATTCTCTACAAAATTCATTTTAAGCACTCTCTATCCTCAACCCCTTCTAGAAATATAATACTAATCGACTTTTCTTTATTGAACTCTTGAATTTTTAATTAAATAATTAGCTTGATCACGAAAAGGAAGAAAGAGAAAGAAGAGAAAATGAGAAAGAACATTTGTTAACATACAAAATTAAACACCCTTGAGAATTTAGCGAAATGCATTCGCTTTTTTCTAATCCTTTCGACACGCAATACGGATGGTTTTAAATATAAATATTACAAAAATATGAAACTAACATAAATAATACAAAAATATGATACAATTCTAACAAGTTAAAAATGAATTTAATTTAAAACAAATGTTACAAAAATAGACTATTTTTTTTTATTATTATATTTCATTATTTTTTTTGCAAACAATTGTTAATACATTTTAAGTGCTTTCCATACATTCGATAATAACAGTTACTTTACTACTAAAAGATAATAATCGATAACAAAGTCAAGAATACTTAAGAATCGAAGTGTCGGTCGTTTGCTCAGGTAGTAAGAGAACATCTCTAGATATGCATCTATCCGGGAGACACCGACACGATTTTGGCAAGCTCCGCTGATATTTATAGATAGAAGCACGAAAATTTAGTATCTCCAAGAGAAGCATGTAGACTCCAACGCGCATTTAAAGGGACATGATGTCGCTTAAAATTTTAAATACGCGTTTTTTTATCATGCACGTTATTATGAATTTATAACGGATAAAATTACATTTGCACATTTTTTGAACTATTAAAATAAAATAGAATTATTTAATTGATGCGTCTATAAAAGAAATTTAACACTAAAAAATAAATAATAGGTAATCAAACTATGTGAATAAAAAATGTTTAATTTTTGTAAATTAAAAAATAATATAATATGTCAAAAATAAAATAGATTTTTGGTTTTTTGTATGATAGCGATTATAAAAATATAATAGATGTACAACGTCCCTGGTGAAAAAGTTTTGCTGAAATTATTCCACGTTTTGAAACATTTCAGCAAAATTGCTGAAAATTTGCTAAAACTTCACTGAAAGTAAATTTTTCTGAAATTTCTCTGAAATTCTTGCTGAAATTTTTCTGAAATTTTGTCGAAAATGAATTTTTCAGCTAAAAATCGCTGAAATTAAACTGAAATTTTTTTAAAATGCTGAAATTTTGTTGAAAAGTGTTCCAAAACGTGGAATAATTTCAGCAACATTTTTCCACCAGGTGTGTTAAAAAATAATTCTAATTTTTCTTATACATAATATATATTTCTTTAATATAATTTAAATTATCTCAAATGTATTTTTTTTTTGTCAAATAAACGTCGTGTTTTTATTTGTCGATCAGCAGCTGTTAAAATAAATTTAACAGTGACTAATGCGAGATCGTTGAAGATGCTTCAAATGAGGAAGTCTATTTGCCTACAAAACGATTGCGAATAACGTCTGTAATTTCCGTGTATCGCATTGCCTGCATCTCAATTGTCGACAGTCTGAATTGCCCACTGGGTGATAGCTTACAAGCACCAGTATACAAAAGTAGAGATGGACAAAAGTCGATCGATTAATCAACGTCCTATGCTTCTTTGTCAAGAAACTGATTAGTTTCCTGATGTTTTTAGCTTCTAGTAATCCCTGTACCGATAACGTTTTTGCTCGATTAAGTTTTGTTATTAAACTTTATTGAACGTGTGGTGAACATATAAAATTTCTTTACCGTGAAAAAATTAAATCTTTCTTATCGAAATTAATTCCCTGTTCCTAACTCAGCATGTTTAATTCTTTATCGCATATCCTCATTAGCACTCATTATCCAAGCCTTCAGAGTGACCTCGATCGGACCTTAATTTACTCAACGGTCAGGTTATCAAGAAATACCCGCAATATTTGATCATACATAGAATTATTAATGTCTTGTAATTTGGCATGTAAATGAGATTACAATTTAGATTTGGATGATAAATTATATATAGTTAGAAATTTGTACTGTAAGCATTTCTGTTGGTTGAATTAATCATTTATTAATCAAACATCGATCGAAGTAAGCCTTAAACTTTTTAGTTTAACATTAAATAGTTATTTTAAAAAATTATGAATTAACCGATCATTATTGACGTTCATTAATTCAATGGAAATGTTATTGAGTGTAAAAAATTAATTGTTTAAACATTGATTCTTTTTTTAAATATTTATGCGAAATAATAATTTGAGATACCGATGCGTGTTGCAAAATACTGCGTATACATGATCGATGACGAGTCACACGTATAAACAATATATAGATACAGTCACACGCATAAACAATGCGTGCATGATCACTTTGCATAGATAAAATGAAAAAATCCCTTTAATAGTTTATACACATAAATTACATTAGTAAAATTATTTTAGATGCTTTGCGAACGCAAGTATTTTGCATTTTGCGAAAATAATTCAGATTTTTTACGCACACACATCGTTTTTGCTTATGTAAATGGCAGGGTTGGGTTGTGCTAAATTTTCAACGTTGCAACCATTTCGAATAATATCGTATATTTGTATAATATACAGTTGGAAAAAAATGTGTTGAATTTAACATAAATCGCATATCCCAAACGGTCCACTCAAATTTTTGAGTTAATTTTACACAAGATGAATATGTTAGAAGGATAACACAAATATTAAGTAAGAGAATAAATACAAAGAAAAATAACATCGACACAGTTTGTAAACATACCGTGGGAACATATTTATTTTTCAGAAAATTAACATTTATGATATGTTAAATTAACATATATTTCATTCATTTGTCTTAGAATTTACGTTTTAAAACACTTTTGTATTACTTGTTCACTTACTCGTAAATTGTCATTTTGACACTAAGAAACATTGAATATCAATTTCACAAAAAATCTTTAAATAACATAATGTTAAATTAACACTCGAATATGTTAAAAAAATTCAACACAAACGTGAGTGGACCGTTTCCAACACAAATTTTTTTACTGTGTAGTTACATTTTAGACTTTTAACTTTTTAATTTAATTTAGTTACATTTTATTAGTAACTATTAACTTTTAATTTTTTTTAAGTCAATCCTCAAACACAATGTGAAAGGATAATGAGTATATAATTTAGTAATTTTATATTGTATAATCGTTACTTGTGAACAAAAATAACTAGATTCTTTAATAAATATGATGTGAAAAAGGAAAAATACGAAAAATTATGTAAAAATTTTTTCTTTTCTTTTTTTTTGGTTGTTCGTTCGGATCAAATTTAACTTTTAATTTTTCAATTACTTTTTTTATCAACTTAATTTTTAATTCAATTAATTTCATTATGGATTAACTTGTATCTTATTAGGTGTATAAATTAATTCTCGGCCCCAACATTTAATAAATTGCAGCACTTATTTAAGCGAAAACTTATTCACGCGAAGTTTGCTGAATAATACCAACCTAATGGAACTACAAAATTCGAAATTCAATCAACATGACCTCAAAAAATTGACAGTAAGCAACACGATATTGTGCGACAAAGTACATATTAGGCACTGTTTACTTTTCGAGTTTCAATTGAAAAAAATACTTCCGAAGCGAAGGAAATGATTTGTTTGGCATTAGGAGAGAATGCTATATCCTATAGCACGTGTAAAAAATGATTCCACAAGTTTCGGGATGGAAATTTTAATCTCGAAGATGACGAACGGCCTGGACAACTAAAGAGGTTCGAAGATGATGATTTGAAGCAGTTATTGGCAGAAAACCCATGCCAGTTCGAATTTGAACTTGCTTCAGCATTAAAAGTAACTCAGCCAGCCATTTCTATTCGGTTGCGAAAACTGGGAAAAATTCAAAAAGAGGGCCGTTGGATTCCGCACGTTCTTTCCGTAGACAACAAGGCGAGACGCTATGATACGACTGTCTTTGCTTTCTCGATTTAAAAAGAAGGACTTTCTGCACAAAATAGTGACGGGAGATGAAAAGTGGATGTATTGCGACAACCCAAAAAGACGAAAATCATGGGTGAATCCAGGTGAGCTTTCGACATCGATCGCGAATTCCAATATTCATGGCAAAAAAGTTCTTTTGTGCATTTGGTGGCACTTCAAGGGTGTGATATATTTTGAATTGCTTAAACCGAATGAAACTGTCACTGCTGAACGGTACAAACATCAACTTCAGCGTGTGAGTGATGAAATCGAACGTAAAAGACCTTTTACCGGCAAAGGGCCTAGACTGGTAATATTGCTGCACGACAACGCGAGACCTCACACAGCGAAAGCGACTAAAGACACTCTTAATTTGCTGGGCTGGGAAGTTTTGCTACACCCGGCGTATTCATTAGACTTAATACCGACAGATTTTCATTTATTTCGATCCCTTCAACATCACCTTGCAGACTCACACTTTAAGACATACGAAGAAAATTGCGTTAAAGATTTCATTGAATCAAAACCGCCGTGTTTTTATCGAATGGGGATCCACCAGCTCCCTGAAAAATGGAAGAAACGTGTCGATTTTGCTTTCCTGACTGAAGCATAATTTCATTCTATGTGAGTAAACCTTAATTCTCATTAAAAAAAAGGCCGAGAATTAATTTATACATCTAATAGTTAAGTTAAATTTTCATTATTAACTTTAACTTAATTTATTGTTAGTTAAAAAAAAAGTTAACTTACCCAACCCTGATAAATGGTAATTGATAGTTCGTATTATTTTGAGGTCCATACTTGGATTTTGATAAAAGTTGTATTTGCTCGGTGTTCTCTTACATATATGCAAACAAACGTTTGTAAAGTAAAAATCCTCTCTCGACTCTGTGAATAATTGAACACAAAAGGTAACGCTTCTTAAAAATAAAAATCTATCAAATTAACTTTTATATTTATTTGAGTTGATCATCGTTGATAAAAAAATACGAGCCCGATCTCTAGATGAGCAAAAAAATAAAAGAAAGAGAGAGAGAGGGAGGGAGAGACTCATTTATGTGTGATACGGCTGTATATTTTAATTGTACGTTAATGGAGTTATAGACATGTTGTTTTAGAAAGGATTGAAGTGCTAAATCTTGTGTGGACATGGAAAGCAAGTAGACCTGACATCTGGATTCTCCGAGCGTGGAATGTTGAAAATCCCAATGGCACCGTACAATTATAGATCACGTTTCGCATTGAAGACAACGGCAACGGGCAATCTCGTTATGCAAACTCTCTCTAGGGTACCAATTCATTTTGCATGGAAAATTGCAAATTTATCTAAACCTGTATAAACTGATTAAGCATACTATTTACAATATTTACATATTCGATTCCAGATAGGTTTGCAACTTTCCACGCGAATTAAACTAGAATAGCGTGCCTAAAATGCTCGAGAAATTTTCACAACACTCGAAATTTTAGCAACACGCAACTATATTATTAACGATACATGCGTATACGAACTATTAACCTAATTTAATTATTTTATGTGTGGTTGTACGCACGTACATGCAGTAAAATTATAATACATTGCGGCTTACCCGCAAATCCGTACCTCAAACTATTACTTATGCATAATGACGCTTGTAGTCTATTTCTCAGTATGCAATTAGAGCTGCCGACTATACAACTGAATTGTAGACAACGCAATTGTAAGCAAATTGAGCCATTGACGATCGTTTTGTCGACGAACACTCCTCTCTAAACTTAAAAACTCATAAATATTTTATTAATTTTTTAATCTCTAAAGATATTTTTGGAAACGGAGCAAAATATTTTTGCTCCACACACTTCCAATTTATATTTTTATATATCACATCCCCCTTTAGAATTAATATATATTTCGTATTTTAAAATGTATGTGTAAATATATGTCCAGCATGTCTAAAGGAATGTATTATTCCAGATAGTATTATTGTTATTATTGTTGTTGTTACTCCATTACAGTTATTATTATCATTATCATTATTATAGAAAAGATGTTCTAAACAAAAATTGCTTAATTTTGTATAGACAAGAAATATGAGAGAAAGAGAGAGAGAGAGAGAGAGAAAGAAGAGATCTTGGAGTAATCATCTTTCTCTCTCTTTCTCTCTTACTTTCGAAGATTCTTTTATTCTTGTAGCTATTGTTGTGACGTTTTAGGAACAACGGTTATGAGCCTTTTCATTAAAAACTTCCTAAGTAGTTCTAAATCTCCAAAGTTTGAATACCACTGACATTAGCTTTACTCAAGGTACCGCGATGGAACTTCAGCTCAACGAGATGGATTGCAAAAGTATAAGTACACGTCCCATCTTTATGAGTCACTCACGCGTGCACTTAGCGTAAAACACTATCGTGTCTCTTGGTATTTCCTCAACAAAAAATTTACTCGTATATTCTATGTTGTTATTATTAATTAAAAATATGAAATTTATAAATTTGAAAAGAGAAACTAGAGAGAGAGAGAGAGAGTTATATTTTCAATTTATTATTTTTCTCTAATTTAACTAAATTTTTATTTATTAGTAGCAAGGTATTACAGTATAAAAAATTCGGAAAATATACACGATGAAAATTATAACTTCTTTGTAATGTTTCTTTTAAAAATTGCGTATTTTTTAATAAAATAAAAAAATTATCCAAAAATTACAGATTTTTCTATATTGTATTATAAAAGCAATACAAAAAAATTGCTGGTAATGTAGAACCGAGATCAAAATTATTACAATAGATTAATTATTACAATAAGAGTTGATCGAAGAAGCTACAGAGAATTAAGAGAATCGTTTCATGGTTTTTGCATTCTATACATATGTAATGTGCATATACATGAGCTGCAGCATCACAATTGCAGGTTGCATCGTGTTTCCGTGGTCTTGTAGTATGCAAATCGTAACTTGCACGTGGACGTGAGCGTTGAAACAAAATCAGACTTTTATTCACTCACTGAGAAAAAAGCACCAAGATCAAAGGTCTCTTTGTTTGCGCAATCTGCCGATATATCGAGTTGAAATTAAAAAGTTAATTGAGACACAAAAATGCTCGTAAAAATATCGTGAAATGTTTTAGATAATGTTGCTCAAAATATGGACAAATTCTGTAGGCACGTTTTAAAATTATTATATTTAATTTATTAACGATAATTTATGAATCCAGTTATTTACTTATATTTATTATTTATATTTTAATATGTTATTCACTCATTTTTAATATTTCTTTCTGCGTCCCTTCATATAAAAATTTAATATCCACAAACAGAATAAAACGTCTAAAAAATGTACATTAAATTGCTTTTAAAGATACAAATAAGTTATTTTTTTATCTTCGTTAGCTCTTTTGAATCTCATATGGATGAATAAAGTCGTTATATTATACAGAGTATTCAATCAACGTAATCACCGAAATATCTCTCTTCGTTTGAAATTTTTTAGAAAGAAATTGTGCGGTTTGAAGGAATAAATATTATAGTTAATAAAGTATTTAGTTTCCAAAATCATTTTTTTAGATTTTAAAGTTATTGTTGCCAAAATAAAATCCTTTATTTTTATTAATATCATGTTATAGCAAACAATGAAAATATATTATATAATGTTTATTATATGTATAATATTAATTTTTTTACATCAAGCATTTAAGGGAAGAATTTTTTCTTGAAAATTCTTCTCTTAAAAATAACAGAGATATTTTGAAGGTAACCTTAGGAGTGACACACTGTATGTAACGTATATTTGTAAATAAAGATGACAGAAGACGCAATTAAAATATAAAATGTATAATTTGATATTACAAATCTGAATTATAAATAATCACGGAAGCTAGTGCGAAATTTTAGTGCAGTTAGTATTGCAAAAGTTTGCGAGAATTACGTGCACACTCGTCAAAATTTATCACTCTAATTAAAAACAAGACGATCTGCAATTGACACCATCTTCACATCTTTCTTTTAGTTTGCGCGAAATAAGCGATCTATTCCAATAATGTTCTATTCTACTAATTATCATGAATGAAGCCTTGTGTTATGGCAAAACCATTAATAATTATGGAGAAGCACTACAGCGGACGTTGCCTGACTGTTTTAAAAAAGTCTGTGTTTCAAGTTTCATATAAAATAAATAACTGAATAAATAAAGCTCGATTTTATTATTTAAACCAAGAAGAAAAGGATTATTTTTATGTTATTTATAAAAAAAAACATCTTCCTTTTTAAATGTGCATAAATATCTGATGAAATAACTAAACATAAAAAAAAAGAGGTAGAAGATTTACTAACAAATTTAATTGTACAATTTATATATTACAATATATTCTCAATTTATATTTAAAATTATAAAATATTAAGAATGTTTAAATATTAAAAAACAATATAGATAAAATTATAATATTAATATTTATAATACAATTTAAACAAAATGATATTAATACATATATACACATATATTAACAATTATAAGAAATGTTTATTCCTTCCTGGTCTTGCTGTGAAAAATTCCTGAAAATACCACGAAATGATAATTCGCGGTGAATAAAAAATCCGTTTGTATTAAAATGTGTACATACTACTGTGACAGTTAATTAAATCAATCAGCGCGGGACTAACTGATGCGCAAGAAAAAATTTGGACAAGCGCAAAATGTCCATTTATTCAAGACTTACGTTCAATTATGACGGATCCAGGCAGAGAACCAGCGCATGATACATGCATGAAGAGACACGTGGAAATCAATTTTCATCAAGAAAGAATAAATCATCGGCGTTCTTATCACGAAATATAGATTTATTTATATAATTAATCACGATTAATCTTAATAGCGTCGCCAATCGTCACGCTCGTGCTTTTATCGATCAACGTTTCTCTTTTTTTCTTTTCTCTTCTTTTAAATATTAAAACCTTCTTTGATTATGTAGCTTTAACTAGCAAAACTTAAGGCAAATAAGAATGTAATGCAGATATTTAATAGTTCTTTATGTTTTGCGCCCATTAAATAATAGTTTTCCTTATAAATATCGAGTACATAGAAAAAAATTTGCAGATTTTAAATAAATATTTACTCCAATAGTGTACTAACGAAATATTTACTAAATGTAAACATATATTTATTCGATTTAAACATAACTGTTTTATTTTGAATAAATATTTACTTACTATAAATAAATATTTCGTTAGTACTATTGGAGTAAATATTTATTTAAAATCTGCAAATTTTTTTTTCAGTGTATTCATTATTAAGGCTGTTTCGAATTTAAGCACATTTAAATATTAAAGCTTATCGTTTTTTTTATCGCAATTAAATATAATTGCTCGAAAATAGATAAGTTTTTATGTGGTGGTCCCGTTAGAGTCAAAGTTTTCCCATCACATTTATCCTCGTCAAGAGACTGAAAGGTCTTCCATCGAACTTCGTATCAGCAAAAATTGCATTGGATCGAGTGAAAAGAACAACGTAAGCAAGTGACGGCGCTATCGAAATCAAATGCCGAAAGTTTGAATCGAGATTTTGCTTTTTATTTCACTTATGAACATAATAGATATAAAGTACATGATATAAAGTAATTTAAATTTGTGTATTAGATTTTCTTACGAACACGCAAAAAAGCTCCTTGGAGAAAAATTAATCCCATAAAATTATCTTGTATTTTCTTTATTACAGAATTTTTTAGAAAAATAACTGAAATATTTGTTACGGAAAAATAATTGAAATACTAATAAAAATAATTTATCTGTATGCACTGAAATTATTGTATTACATTCACTTCATTGACTGCAAATTTTTAACTTCTCGGGAACTTTTTTATTTTGTATACCGATTTAAATGCTAGGTCCTATATAGAAAAAAATGGGAAAAGGAAGTATTATCGTAACGACTTCAAAGTATGTCAGGAAATTCAATATTAAAAAATTTAATCAAATTTAATAAAAGAATTAATCACCTCCTTGCAGCACCGGCTCGCCCAATTCGACATAGAAAAGAGCATCCTTCTCGTAGGAGTCCTCTTCGATAATTTCCAGGTTGATAACTTTTCTGAAACAATTACAGAATAGTTCCAAACAATTGCTGTGAAAATAACGTCTGAAAATAATAAGTTTACAATGAAAAAATATATACGGGCGATTTTACATCAAATTGGACAAAAAAATTTTTTGTTCTTTAGGAAACTTTTTATTCCTATTTTTATCAAGTTTTAATAATCTCATAATGTTTTTTGAGAGAGACGTGAAATTTTTAAATTTACACAAATTCCGAAGTCACGATATTTTTAGAAACGATATTTTTAGACGCTCTAACTTTGATTAAACGATTTAAAAATTCAGCGATCAATCATTTTGAAGCAGATTTATTACATTTTACGCATGAATAAACAAATTTTTAAATAACATAATTTTTACGGAAAATACATATGTACCTACTTAAGTACACATTTTTAATCAAAAGAATTTAATTGGACTCTCACGATTTAAACAAAAAGTAAAATTCATTAGGGCAAATAAAAGTAAAAAACATATTTTTAACTTTTTTAAATAAAAAAAAGATGTATATAAATTTAAAAAAATTAAATGATAAAATATTAATCTGAATAGGTATTGTTGCACAGATCTTTTTATAAATATCGTTGTTCGTATCTATTTTTAGATTGCGCATCAAACTTTTTAAGAAATTAAACTCACTATATCAGATTAATTCTCGTTATGCATAATTACGTAATTCATTGAAGACGTTGTCTCTGTTAAAAGTTGTCAGACGGTTAAACGCGACATGTCTCGTATTGTTTCGAACTGTACAAACGGCAGGACAACGTCGCGGAAATCGATTTATTACTTTGGATAATTAAGTATCGGATAACTGTACAACTTGCAGGCGCACATTAGCGTCAGAAAGCATAATTGAAGACTTCTTAGAAGCGTATACTATTTTCTATATTGTAGCCAGTATAGTCTCGGCGGGATAGTCATCAATTTTCATTGAGAACGGAAACTGTGGAATACCTTTTGGTATGCAAAATACTCTCAGTTGGATAGATCAAAATTCTCGAAGTAAAAAATTAATATAACATGAAATCTTCATAATTATTATTATTATAACATCAATGTTATTTAAAATGCAGAGAAGAATTATTCAATAAATCAGTTTTATCTTTTCTATTGTACATTATTAATTCATATAATTAATTCATATAATCCATATTATTAATTCATATGATTAATTATTAATACTTTTTCACTTTTTTCGAATGATATAAGTATAACAAAAATAGGGGATACGAAATCAATTATTTCTTATAATTATTTATTATTTTCTGTAATAGATACCTATTGGGGGAATTGTAAAGAATACAATTTTGCCTGGTTATTTGGTGCACGGATAACACGTGTGGAACAACATGAAAATGTCAAACTATATGTCATAGGCACACATCGATATGCCTCGCTTCTTTATATAAATAATCTTGATATAAATTCCGTTAATAAACTTCTGGTAACATACAATAAGATTCGAACACGCAAGCTAGGGGTAGCGCTATTAATTATTAATTATAATAATGTAGTAGAAAAATTGACAATTCTTGGCCGTGTATTATTTATAGAATAGTAAAATTATAAATAATTAAGTACTTATTAAAAATTTATATTACTGTAAATATATTATTTAAAGCGAAAAGGAAAACTCATATTTTTAATAAATGTTAAACGTTATGTTAATATATATTATTAACATATATAATTATAACTTATATTTAAATTTTTATATTATTAATAAATTGAAAACGTCCTGAGATATACCTGAGAAATATATGTATCATCCAATAAAAAAATAGATCTTATAAGAAACAAGCCTTTAGAGAGAAGAAAAAGCTTAACATTTCACAAAAGAACTTTTAAATAAATTTCTCGAATATTGTGAAAACTTTCCTTCGAGGAAACGATTCCTTCGAGAATTCCACACATGAGAAAAATTAGCTGAGATATCAATTATGTATAGCATGTGTCGAGCTTTCATAATACAATACGTAGCAGTAATATGAAACTATACAAATGCAACGGAACGAAAGCTCGTTAAGGCGGAGAACTTCATTTAGCAGCGTGATAATTAAACCAACTAATGCTTGTTATCTTGACAGTGAAGCACCTTTGCACGCGAGACTTAATTCGCGTTCATTTATACTGTGCATGCGACTATCCCTTTCGCCTTAATGTAATGCTCTTCAATGTGACAATCGGAGTGCTCCTGGAGGAATATAAATTGCAGCTTTGCATGTTTAATTTTTTTTTTTTTTTTTTTTTGGAAGATGAGGGATTTCTCTCTGAACGAGGAAATGAAAGATAAGATCAGGAATGTATAATAATTAATTCCTCCTAATCCTTAAATCTTAATTGGGAAAGATAAGATTAGGAATGTCATAATTTGCTTTTTTATCTTTAAATCTTGATTCGTTTTACAATTCCGCGTTTAATCTTTAAAAAAATCGACATCAATATTCAACAGCAAGTTCTGCAGAGATTTTTTTATGTCATATTAACGAGGCGACTGCGAAACTAACTGCGGTGCAAAATCGCATCGTTGTGCTCGACATAAACAAATCACGTCGATTTATTCTTTAGAGAAATGGCGGGTGTGATTTATTAATCCACGAATGCAGAGCGATGCCGAGTTTGCACTTAATTGCGAGTTAACTGACTACAAATGGCTGCAGAAAGCAGTGTAATGCTTTTAATAGTCCGAGATATCGTCTAACGCGATTAGCCGATCCTTTATGTTGAAGGTCTTGGAGCAAATTGTATTACATCATGTAACATGCTCGTGTCTTACTGAAATGAGTTCTTTCGCTTTAACAAGTCTCGAGAAAGTCAGTTTGAAAAAGAAATAAAAAATTATCTATGAATTTTTTACAATCTTTTTGAAATCTCAAAGCTTTACTAAAGACTTTTCTTTAAAAAAATCCTGAAAAATTCCAAATAGAGTTTTGTGAAAGCAGCACTGTTCAGATAATTATAAAACAGAGTATATAAATTTAGATTCTACATTTCCTAATCTTCGTATTTTAAATTATAATTAAAAGTAAGAATATATACAAGGTGTCCCGTAATTTTTGGCCAAGCGCTTTTGTGTAAATAGAGCGAACTAAACTGAGAAGAAAAGTCCCCTATCATTTTGCAATTTTCACAGTAGTTAACAAGATATTAATATCTTATTAAATATCGTACTAAAAATTATTGAATATTGATTCTCAATAATTTTTTGCTCAAATACTATCAACTTTACAGAAAAATAGCAAGAAACAAAAATTGCTGATTTTCTTCTCATAAAGTTCAGAGAAGTTTTTCAAAATTTTGTAATACCATATTTTCTCATGTTGGTAAAAATAGTTGCCAATAAGAAAATGCAGCATTAAAAAGTTGATAAAGAATTCTAAAAAAATTCTTAGAGCTCTATGAGAAGAAAACAAACAATTTTTGTCTCTTGCGATTTTTCTGTAAAGTTGATAGTATTTAAGTAAAAAATTATTGAAGACTAATATTTGGCAACTTTTAGTAATTAATATCTCATTAATCATTGCGAAAATTGCAAAATGGTAGAGGATTTTTCGATTCAGTTTAGTCTGCTCTATCTACACAAAAACGCTTGGCCAAAAATTGCGGGACACCCTGTATATACATATACCCCTTACTTGCTATAACATGACGCAACTGAAAAAACCAAGTTTTCCAGAAAATAGGTTTAAATGTTGTAAAACATTAAAATTTTATAATTATTATATATTATAATGTAATTTTGAAATGCAATTTTGTTGTTACATTGTAGATAAATAAAAGTATATCTTTTTAAGTATATTATTTCTTTACGTTTTCGTTCTTCTTCTACATTTTAAAAATGACAATTTCCTATTATATCATTGTTGCAGCAATTGAAGGTTGTTGTAATTGTAACATGAATTAATATTATTAGTACATTAAATATTGAAAAAAATTAAATAATGAGTAGTAAGTAACAAATTCAACTTTTAAAAATATTTTTTTAAATAAATATTTTTGCAAGATCTAAGCTGTTATATTCAAAATACTTCTATGTAAATTAATAATTCCCATTATGATTTCTTCTTTTCTGTCCAAGATAATTCACATCTGTCACCCCTAAAAAACATCCTTTACACAAGTGCACTTTAGTAAAAGAGCAAATATTTTGGAGCCATCGTTCGAGTACGAAATAAAATGTCATTTATTTGAACCATTCTTGCATGAGATGCGAATCGAGTCGTTCATGCAAGCAGAAGGGGAATAAGAAGGGTTTTCACCCTTGGCGAAGAGAAGAGATTAAATATAACATCAGTGGCGGCTTAGCATGAAAAACATCACGTTTTATCCCTATTTATACAAGTTACAAACTATTTACTGTTTTTGTTTAATAACTTTATTATAAATGCATACGTATAATATGGTACTTTAAAAATCAAATGCAACGTCCTCGGCAAACATTTGAGAAAAATAAATGAGAGGCGACGCTTTTCCTTAACGATGTTGATGAATGCCGACGCCCATGCTGCGAGATTGATCCGATCACCCAATGCGAGCCAAAGTAACATCATAACGAGCATAACAGCCAGAGCAAGCTCGGAATTCATACGTTCGAAGCATTGCACGTTGCCAACGCGCAGTGGTGTCCAAAAGAAAGAAAAAGAAATTTTCATGCACGCACGAACGTAGATAACTTCGCATCTTTTTTTATTTATTGCAGAAAACGCTGATTGAATCCGACATGTCGTAACGAAATAGATTGTTTGTTCGTCGACAATATTAATGTCTTTTTATTTGTCCTTGTCACACATATAGTACGGTCTAAAATTTTTAATTAAAGTTTGCAATCTAATTTATTACACAATAAAAATATTTTGTATTTATACACTGAAAAACTATACTAAATTAAATCCTTTATATTAAATCTTTTGTTTGAATGGTCTCAACTAAATATTTACTGAATACAAAGATATATTTATTTGATACAAAATCATTCATTAGATTTAACTATATCATTTTTTAGTGTCAAAATAACACACTTTATGAGTAAGTAAATAAACAATATAAAAATAATATGTTTTAAAATTTTTAAGATAAAAAATTAATAAAATACGTGTTAATTTAACATATAAATGTTAATATGCTTTCACAGTTTGCTTACAAATTGTATCAAGGTTACATTTTCTGCATTAATTTTTTTTACATAATATTCGTGTTACACAGAGAGAAAAATGTTTGGTATTTGTAACTATAATTATATATTACTATAATTATGATTATTACTGCTATAATAATAATAATATATATATAGTTACTGTTATTATTATTATAGCAGTAATAATCATAATTATAGTAATATATAATTATAGTTACAAATACCAAACATTTTTCTCTCTGTGTACTATCTAATATATTCATTTTGTATTGAATTAACACAAAAATTTGAGTAGAAATGTGTTAAATGTAAAATGAATTC
The DNA here is from genome assembly GCF_001594055.1 of Mycetomoellerius zeteki. Taxonomy (NCBI): domain Eukaryota; kingdom Metazoa; phylum Arthropoda; class Insecta; order Hymenoptera; family Formicidae; genus Mycetomoellerius; species Mycetomoellerius zeteki. The sequence continues at coordinate 267,920 of NW_017257349.1, read as the reverse complement.
AAATTGTTCGAAAATTCCTTTTGTATTTTTCTATATAATCTACTTGTATTTATTAATTTATTTTATTATAGTTTTATAAAAACACTCCGAATTTTTTTTTTCAAAAATAAGGTAAAAAATCATAGACTTCTTTATCGGTTTTGAATTTTATTCCCTCGTAAATCTAATTCTTTAAAAAAAAGTAATAACTGTTTATATATATATATAGGGCCAATACAGGACAATAAAGTGGATGATTTCTTGAACAGCATTCCTGAATAGCAACCTTCCTTAAAATCAATGTGTACATGGCCACATTGTTATGCAACAACAAGTCATAGCTCGTGGCATTGTTTTTCTTTAATGGCATATCCCTCGAGTGATACATTAAGAAAACGTAATACTATCCTGTGACGATAGTCACAGTATTTTAAATCAGTCAGAAAAATCTTTTCAGAATCCCAAAGAATCGTGGCTGTGATCTTTATTTGAAACTGTGTCATCTTTATTCTCTCGTGCCTTGGCGAACCAGCACGTCGCCATTCCATGGATTCTCTTTTTGATAGAGGATCATGGTAAATGCCATAGTTTCATCTCTAGATTCAATAACTTCTTTCTCTCAGCCTTCCTAAAGGGATAAAAGCTCTCGACAACATCTCACTCACTTTTGCCTTTTGAATTGCCGAAGAAAGTTTTAACACTTATCCCAAGTTGACCTTATTTATGATATTCGTGTAGAATCCGTTGTAGTTTTTTATAAATCTTGCTGCTAATTCCATGGTCTTTGGCTACTTGTCTTTCAATACTTCTTTCTTCAGAAGACTCTTTTCTTCATAACGTTCATGTTGTTTCTTCATAACTGTTAGTCAGCCTTGGCGTGATTCAATGGACTCTCTTCCTAAACGGAATTGTTTTGCTAATTTTTTCACGGTGAACCACAAAAGAGAAGAATCCCACAAATAGATTATATTCAGACGCTCTTTAATTTCTAATAGACTATTTTTAATTTTGTTAAGAAGAACTTTGATATACGAATAGACGTATTTCAATAAAAGTTTTACTTGAACTTAATGAAGGTTCAGTTAAGCAACCATGATATATTATCCTTTTTGTAATATTGTTTAAAGGCTGATCAAGCTCAAAGCTTTTAAATCTTGCTGCATAAACATGATATTACTTCCTTTTACTAACATCTTTTATTTACTGTGAATTTTTGATGGTAATAAACAATATTTTCATCATAAATATTTTCCTTAGTCATATTTCAAATAAAAAATTTTTATAAACTACAATAAATTTTTGTTAGTCAATTTAAAATGTCGGCGCATTTTCTAGACAAAGAAAAGTTCCAAAAATGTTGCATAAATGTAGATTTCATTCTGAATATGGATAAAGCATAACATAACTTTTGTATATCATGCGTAATGTATCACAGAATATACAAAAGATGATTAAAGCTGATTTGCATGAATTTAAATAACATCGCCAGGTTAAATAACCGACAGCTATTCCTGGCAACCGACTGACACTTCCGTTGTAAGTTAAATTAATTGGTGCCCACGTGGAAGCCGTGATGATAGGCGCGCACGGATTAAATTAACTCTCAAGTTTCAAAAATGACATCGAAGGCGTGACAGTGCAATGATAACGCGCGTTATCCGCCCTTTATCGAGGGCAGATAAGTTTCTATACAGTTGAAAAACGGATGAACGCCGACGGGAGAAGGTCTAACTATAAATAGCGTTAGAATATCCATTTAAGCCCGTACGCACGTTAAATCGATCGACCTCTACCCGTTACAATGGGGTCTTACGTTACTGCTTGATAAACACTGATCTCTTTCCTTCAAGTGAGAAATTTACTTATTTATAGCTTTCTCAATCATGCCGGGTGCCTAACGATAATGAACGTTTGGCACAAATTTTAGGGATGCATAGGCATATCGAAGTTTGGAAGCACCCTCAAACTTTCGACAAAATAATAGGCCAAGAGTACTTCGTTTGGTATTCACGCAAATTGCATACTGCGCGTAATATTTGTGCCAATCTTGCTTAGAAAGTATACAGAATATTTAAGAAAAGTGGAAGAGAGAGCAGATAGACAAATTGTGCAAAAATATCTGACAACCTAGACAGCAAGCTGATATTATTTTTCATTTTGACATCATAATGATGTCTTTAATGTTCTTCTGATATCAAAATCATGACAAATTACGTTAGCTTGCTATCTGAGAAATCGAAAAATTGATCTTATTGAAGATAGAAGCAACCCTTGTTTTTTAATGAGATACGCTACGATACTCATTCATGTTTTTCTCTTTAATAATTCAGTTGCTTATTTTATATATCAAAATATTGAAATAGAAATATTGAATAAAGAATAATTTATAAAATATTTCATTTCTCATGTATTATATAAACATATTGAAACAAAATTTAAATATAAGAAATACTTAAAAACTATTAACATTTTCATGGTTTTACTCATTATTAGATATCTAATATACAGAGTGTCCCACAGGAAGGTGTTGAAACTAATCAGCTGTCATTTTCGAAGGTATTCAGTTATTGAAAAAACAAAAATTGCGCTGAAAAGAGGAAAGTCTGCAATTTTTAATGAATATAAATAAAGTTTTACAAAATGTTTGTGTATCAATTAATTTTATTGATGAAAAATTATGCTAAAATCGAGTAAGCGCAAAAATAATGTAAAATCGCAGATAAGATCGAAAAACAGCTTCAGATTTAGTAGCAGCTATTTAAAAAGTTATTAGCAATATTAAAAACGATATGTTAGAAAAAGTTTTTACGAGCTTTCGTAAAAAAATTGTGTTTTGTACAAATTCAGATGGTGCACCCTTCGAAAAAATTACTCCTTGGGATTATGAGCCTATTTCTCATCAATAAAATTAATTGATACACAAACATTCTGTTAAATTTTATTTATACTCATTAAAAATTGCAGACTTTCCTTTTTCCAGCGCAATTTTTGTTTTTTCAATAACTGAATATCTTCGAAAATGACAGGTGATTAGTTTCAACACCTTCCCGTGGAACACTCTGTATTATAGTAATATTATTATCCGCCTCCTAAATCTCGAATCTTTTTAATACCCATATATTTTGTTAATCTACATATATATTTATGTATAAAATATTTCTGTATAAAGCAAATATTCTGATTGTAATTTTTTTTTACTTTATTGAATCGGTCAGTCTATTTTCCACTCTGAATTTTAGAATATACAGGTAATAACGCGAGTTTCGGAAGGAATGGAGCAGCGGCGTTTCATCTCCTATTCGTCTTATTTCTCACCCGTGCCTCCGAACACCATCCGAATCTCGCTGGTATCGAACATTGATATCCGGTTATATTTCTCTGCAAATTCCTGATAGTAACAGGATTTGCAGGAAATTGTGTATCGCTGAGTGCTCGAATATTCGTGACTATTTTTTGAAACGGAAAAATTTTTTTTTAAGAAAAAGGGAAAAGAGCAGTGAGAACAAAGTAAATAACGTTTACGGCGACGAAAAATGTCGCAATATATAATGGAAGCTATTTGAGAGAAGAGGAGATAGATTTTTCTATAAATTTAGAATAATTTTCTTTATTAAAAATAAAAAATTAATTAATTTTTGAGTTATACTCGATTAAGAATGGAATTATTTTGATTTATATGTTGTTTTTGTAGATATTATTTTTCTAATTATTATTATTTTTTTTTTATAAAAAGAAATCCTAATTTATAAAACTTTATATAAGTATAATCGTTTAAAATTGATCATTATTATTTAAAAATTGTATTTTTTATCAAATAAAATCTTATAACATACAATATACTTTTTATATTATGTAATACTAAATATAGTTTTTATTATAATAATTACGAGCATTATAATATATTACGTAAAATCGAACTTTCATTCATTTTTGTCACAAATCTACGCACATTGAAATTAATTTTGTTGGATTAATGGCGCTATTTAAATGCCTGCAAATTGCGAATAATTGCGTAGATTTGTCACAAAAGTTGCAAACTGCAGCCGAAGTTAGATTCGGACGCATTTATCTGCACTGTAACTGCACCTCCTTTTGCAGCGGCACGCATACCGTATAATATCTTCATTACATTATATCTATCAATATATATATATATATATACATATATACAGGGGCCACGTGCAAAATCGCAATATAAATTTGCAAAGGTACGTGCGTAAAATGCAAATTTCATGGCTAAACAAACGTACCCTGTGATTTATAGAAGCAAAAAGGACTTAATTCAGGTTATTGTGCTAAATCAATATATTCAGATCTTATATTTAAAAAATAAACTTTTTGAAACCTTGTATTTTTGCCGCATATCTCATAGGGGTGGGATATATGGCTACTCATAGGGGGAAAGGGGGTATGTACGGCTCATGAAAAATTTACAAATAATGTATTTTTAATATAAATTTTTTTCACTTTTCAAATTTTGATTATATATAGGGTAACTCCGGTATATACGCCGCACCTATCAAAAACTTAATTTATTAAGTATTATTTACTATGTTTATAGTAAACGAACTATGCAAACATGCTTAATAATACAAACATGCTTTACTATTCCACTACACGTATGTATCATTAAATAACCACTAAGTTTTTTACATGTCCTACATTAATCATTTTATGTAGATTATAACTTATGATGGCGTTACTTATTACAGTGACAAATCGATTCAACTCACAATAAATTCATTAACATTAACAGTAAGAAGCTGAAATCATAACAATACTATTATAATATAACATAAAGGCATGTAACAGAGTAGTTATGGGAAAATTACCCCCACTCCTTCTATTTTTTCTGACTTCTGCGGCGTAAATCCCAGCGCGGCGTATTTGCCGGAGTTACCCTATAGTTTTTTGTATCATAAATTTCCATTTACACTATAAATATTACATTGCGTTCTTTTGTATCTTATTATTAATATTTGTAGAAATTTGTCATACAAATTTTTACTAGATTTTTCTATTAATTTTTCTGTAGTAAAACTAGAATTTCTTTCAAAAAGAAGACTTTGTCTTGACACGTTACGCCTATTTTACAAAATATATTTTTTAAGCGGTTTAGGAATAACAAAAATTGTGAATTTTAAATTTTTTATTGCTAACTCCATCGTTTCTAAACCGACAAAAAACTCGATATGCAAAACTTTTTCTGTAATTCTTGCCTGGATGGAAAAATTTCTGGATTTTTCCTAAAAATTGCATATTGAATGTAGCGAGAGAGAACTGCATCAGCTGCTTTAAGTATTATTAAATTATTCCAGAACGTTTCATATAGCGGCGCTATGTTTACTCGAATATTTCGTATTGCCTTAGCAATCAAGGCAATCCTCCAAAACAGGAGTAAACCTCCGTATTTATTCGTGCTTTGCAGCCGTCGGCACATAATGTATCGCAAACATTCAATTCTCACCCTTCACTCATAATCATTTCATAATATTTTGTTCTATATAAAAAGGGGAGAATAGAAAGTAAGCTTGTAATTTCACGGAATAATTAATTTTTAAAAATGCGACGCTATAACATGAAATATGATCAATTGCGAGAAAAATTCGAAATATTATGTACGTACAAAGAAGTTCCACATAAGCTCAGTTACATGGTAAACAATAACTGAGCCTATATCGCACGATCTTGTGTTAAGAGCGGAGAAATGACCAACCATAAACGTTCAAAGGAAATCAACGCCTTGCGCTTTGAAAATCCGAACATGGATTACTTAACAAAAATTATTAAGTTTAATCAAACCTATCATTCTTTTAAGTTTGTTGACTAGCGACTGTCCGGAAACATTTTCTACATAATTAGTAAGAAGGTGAACTATACAAAGTGTATATTTACAACGTAAAATAATTATTTTGAGAGATAACTTGTCTCAGACTTTGCCTTGTTGAATAAAGACAACGAAGCATAAAATTCGAAATCCCGACGTGAACCCATAAATGAGCCAATGACGGGAGTAAGAAGCCCCTGGAATGCACTATACTGCATCCCTGTACTCTTCACGATTAAATTGCACTACGACACAAATTTACTTGTTTTAACAATTAAATGAAAAATGTTATCGCACTTTCTTGCAAATATTATGCAAGGTACTAGAAAAGGATTTAGTACTTACAATTAAAGAACAAATAATCAAACTCTGATAATAAGTAAAAATAATATAGTCAATTAACGCTTAATATTAATTGTAAAAATAGAAGAAATTAGTTAGAAATAGAAATAATTTTTACAAAGTTTTAATAACACACTTAATTTTATTGCATTTTTTAGTAAAACTATATATCTTTCCTGCATTAATCGATTTTCTCGTTATTCTGCATACAAAGTACATACTAAGATTATCAGAAAATTTATTTGCAAGTTTTAAGTCAAAAAATCAAAAAGCCAAAAAATTTTACGACTTCTAAAGATTATATAACAAATAATATTTCTTTAAATCATTTATAAATTTTAAAAAGAGTAACACATCCATATATTAATATGATAAGCAGACAGATTGGCGGACGAATTGTTTTTAAAAATCTATATAAGAAGAAATAAAGAAATATGTTGCTAAAATTGATGCAAGATATGTGTATTATACAATATGATTGATCATCTCGATCATTTATAGGCAAACAAGAAAGATAGGAGAAATGATAGCAGCCTTAGCAAAACAGTAGCTAATGGAATGGCGAAGTTAAAATCACATTCGCGAGGTTTTCAAACCCGTCAAAATTCACCACGTAGTCTCGATAATGGATGCCTTTCTGTTCCACGTATAGTTCAAATAAACATTATTATTTTAATATAATAACAACAATTAAAGATATATATACACATACATTTGTGTTTAGTTGTTCTACCTAATCCGAGCGTCTTACATAAATCTTTCATTTATAATTGCTAATACCAAATATGACATTGGCTTTCTGCAGCCATTACCTAAGCTTTAAAGTCTTAAGCCGTAAAAAATTGACCAATTACAGTCGAATATGAGAAGAATAATCAACTATGCTTGGTCAATTTTTTACAATTCTTAAGATTCAAAGGTAATCTAACTTATTGTAGAAAGCCCATTAGAGGAAAATGTTATTTCTTTTGAAGAAACAAATGTTATAATAAGCATAGTAAACACTTTATTATTATTATTATATTTATTTTTCCTGAGATTTCGTACCTTTTTAAATGAAAGTACATATTTTTATTATCGTGCTGTTATAGCTAAGGTCAAGACCACTACAGAGTAACCTCTATGAAAATATGATCTTTATATTATCTTGAGAAAAATCCAGAAATATGTACAGGAGAGTAGATAAATAATGAAATAATATAATAAAGAAAAAAAGAGTAAAGAAAATCTATTAATAAATCCTCGAAATGATGCTCATTAATTTTGATATATTTTTGTAAATGATAAATGATCAACTCTTTTGTCTCCTTGTAATTTTTTGACTAATGTTAGCGCATAGTTTTAATAAAATATGTTCCCTCATATTTTTCAGCATCGGGATCAGTAAATTTTCATCGCAAATGTTACCGACGATAATTTTATCGAGTTAAACTCTCTCGTGGAAATGAAACAAGGTAAAGACATAGGAAAAACGTGTCTAATAGGGTCGTAAAGGTACAATCGTACGTTTCGTGCAAACGTGAATTACCCAGTGACCTCAATACAGCGCACTTTTCGCGCGCGTTTCTAGTAAGCACGAGTAATATCAGTCAGGCACGGCTGTTTCTCTGTTAACTTTTAAAATACTGAGCCATTTTCAGTCATAAATGGATATTATATAAAAAAATAGTTTATGTAGTAACAATTAAATTACAAAGAAAAATCAAATTTATTTCTTAAATAAATATTAGAAAATATATGAGACAAAATAACATTTGTTCAGACAACGTTATGAAAAAAGTCACATGCTCAATAAAACTTGGTACAATGTAATTACATCGAAAGTTCTCAGATACCCTTTAGAGAAAAAGTACTACCCTCAGTAAACACTTCTATGTTTAACAATTTAATTTTAGATGTGCGTGAGTCCCCTCTCCCCCTTTCTAAATCAATAAACTTAACTTTTTTCACGTAAATTGTATTTTTCTTCATCGAATTTGGATTTAGTATATTATTTTTTAATTAATAATATTGTCAGAGAATTTATCATTCCTAAGATTGAGGATTTAAGATTGAATACTAAGATTGAAAATTTCTAACAATAAGATTGATTGCACCATAAGAAAAGCACAAAATTTAGATACAAATAACTTTATAATATATAATCACATTTATATAATTTTTTTAGTAATATTAAAGTTCTAAGATTTGTAAATAATCTTGCTGATGATTGATTCTATTTAAACAATTGAACATTTTACACTTAATACAAGCATTATTAGTTAAACCAAATGTCAAATGTCATTAAAAGTAAAAATCTGTAATAATATAGTTGTAATATAGTATCGTAATGTAGTTAGTCTCTACTAAAATGCATCGCTCTAGAAATGAAGCTTTTAGAGTCGATTTTCAGCAAAAATTTTATTCAGCATTGTTTTCAAAAAAATTGATTTTTAATATTAAATATTTTGGCGAGTAGTTGGCAAATTTTAAACTGCTGTAATTATTGACTGTCAATTGATTTTTTACGATCAAGTTCTTATGTCGTATTTTAAGATTACTTAAACATTAGTTAGAAAGTAGATGAGGATCATAATATTATATTTTTCGATATATAGACTGTTATTACCTCTTTTGTGGGTCACTTCGAGAAACAATATAATATCTCGCAAATTCTGAACATTCTTTAACTAGATTGCGCTGGAATGGAAAGTTTATGAGGGATTTATTTTCAAGTTTACGGAAGTTTACTGGAAAGAAATCTCTTTTTAGCATAGCAATTTTTCTCGCCCTCCCTCTCCTTCTCTTTGTCTCTATTTTTCAAAAGATAAATTCAGAACATTATAAAACAACGATACATCACCTCTAAAAAATCATTCGTGTTAAGTAATTACAAATGAAATTAAAATAATCGGATCTAATTAATGAACAATGCTCTGGTTCGATTTTAATGGTAGTGAGAAAGAAAAAAATTCTCCCGCAGTAAAATTATTATCACTATTCTTATTAAAAGGCATATCATTTGTTAAAGAAAATCTCACTTTAAAGTTAACATATTAAAAAAAATGAATACGTGTCATTTGTTTTTTACATACTTTATTTATATTCTATATTTCTCCGTAGTAATTTTTGAAACTTCAAACATTATTTCTTCAAAACTCTATTTTGTGACATAAATTCAGACAAATCCTCAATTTAAACGCATTCAGAAATCTCCAAAGCGATCCCCGTGCAACTTTACATCCGTAAAGCAATGCGAGGCTGCGAACAATCGCGAGAAATTAGAGAGTTGTACATATCGGAAGCGAGTATTACGACACTAATAGTTAGAATTCAGATTAAGAATAAAGACAGTTTGCGAAGATAAACTGCATTACACTTGCAAATTAAGGTTCAATGAAAATTTGAATAATATTTACTAAGAAAATAAAAATGGCGGAGACTTGACAGATATGCTCGATAAATGTATGTAAATATAACGTAAATATAAAATGCATAAAAAAGGTACGTCGATAAAAATTTAATAAACTTAACACATATATATATGTAATACAATGAATAATATTATATATATCACCATAATACATTAAATTTGCAAAATAGATTTAAAAATATAATATTTTTTTAAAAGCATTATGGATAATGTTAAAAAATAAGATTCACGCGATTTTAAAATTTACAATTTTAAATTACCAACTTTAAAAAAGCTGATAAATAGCTTTCAATCTAATAAAACAGGGGAATATTTAAATGTTTATATATAAAATCCTTAATAAATAAAATATATCATAAATAAGAATATATAATGCAATATCTCTTAATGCAAGTCTAATCTGTCATCGAGAATTGTATAATTTTACAAACGAGATTCTGATTATGCACGAATATTAGACTGGCCTTCTAATTATCTCCTACGAGTCACTAATTACTGATAAAGCTGCGATAGAAATGCATTGTGCTAGCTACAGCATCACGCCGGTATCCCATGTTGTACAGTTAATTGCAGCAGAGAAGCGATCTGTATTCTATCGAACGTTAGTGTGGGAAATTTCGGTGCATTTATACCTGTCTATACTACAATAGAGTTTAGAAAATGATGGAAATTCGAATTACCAGTCATACATGAATTAAATAATACATCAAATTAAATAATACATCAATTAATATATAAATATCTTTGTAAATATAAACTCTTTATTATAATTTAAAGATACTTTATTTCTTATCTTTGCTGTATCATATCCATTATTTTAGACTTTTAACATTATTTTTATATTTAACAACCTCAAAAATCATGCATACTTAATTCCTTAATTTCATTAAAATATGAAAATATTTTATTCTTTGCACTCGACATATTCAATTATTGTTTTAATCTTCTTTTCATATTCAGTAATTATAACGACATTTAAAAACAACAGAACTTACTTTATTCATCTTTTTAAAAAAGTCAAACGTGTTATACATATAGTAAATCGATACTCTTCTTTGCATTTAATTTTACGTTTATGCCATCTCTATTTCAGTTTTTAAAATGCCATCATGTAATTTTTTGCAAATAATTTATAGTGCTAATTGGCACAGTAAGCTGATATAATCTAATTATATGGCGCGAGTTTCCAATTACCGATTGTATCGCGATGGCGATCGATTCTTACATTACGCTTAACCATTAAGTTAACATAACCTTTGGTGACGATGAGTAATAATACTGTCCGAATGAAACTAATTTGATATAACAATAATATTGATCTTAAAAATACATTAAACTTTAATTACATTCACATTTTCTAAGCATTTTCTCTGACTATAAGCTCTTTTAAGAAATTTTATTTTATATGATGTATTATACACATAATATATATTATTCTAAATTTAGTATGTGTGTATTTTACTTTTCTCTCAATTTCTTCAGTATATATATAATAAAATATTTTATTCTATTATATATCTCATTTTTACGTAAAAACGCAAGATATATTTTTTACGTTCAATATTACAATAGAATATTAATTTATATATCTGTAAACGTATATTTTATATTCGGTCACATTTTACTACCTTCTTTACTTTTAAAAGAGAGAACTTAATCTCTCATGATTATGAAATAATTTTGTTTTAATTTAAGTAATTTAGTTAAAACGTTTATTCTATTAACCGGTCTACACATAGAAGTATATCATTTAATTCATTGGTTAAGTGACTAACATTTTAAATTGCTCCTCCTCCAAAAAAGATTAAGTATGCACTAATCGTTTATCGTTTTAACTTCTTAGTAAATGATCATTTTATTTCTCTTCCTTGTAATTTAGAGTTACATCATAACTTTGTAATACTCTTTTTATTGAAACTATTCGTCTCTTTTTTAATAAATTTTACTCAGCTATCTTCCAATTAAAAAGAAGGAACTATGTTACTCACTCTGTCTGATTATCCTCAAACGTCAAGCTGCCTTCGGTATGCACATATTGCTTGCCAGGTTTCGCAGTGCCCTCCATAGTACGATAAGGGATAATAACGCGACCTCGGGCCCCACTATAGCGCACTATCCGCAGAGGATGCTGACCCACGCTCTCCACTAATTCTACATCTCTCTCGGGAAACCCAAAAATGCCGCTGTGATCGTCATCCAGAATCATTACCGTCGCCAAGCTCGGCGAGACAAGCATCGCTGGTTGCGACACATTACTGAGTCTGAAAATTAGAAAACGTTAACATTAATTCGTAAAAAATTATACTGACTTCAACATAACAAAAATCGCTTTCACGAATTTAGCACAATACCTAATAACATATAATTTAAAAAATTTTTCAAACAAAGAGATAACATTGTAAATTATCATATCATCTATTTTTAGAACGAAAATAAATGTATCAATTTTATATAACAAGCGTTATTTATTAATTATTTTTGCAATGACTAATACAAATAAATTTTTCGCCTCTCAAATTGACCTTGGATTGCACATGTTTTAATTTGCAACTCGAACAAATCTTTTATTTTCTATCTAAACATGTCATTTGGGATAGAATACTTTAATCAAGTTCGCAGGTAAGCTGGTCTATAATTTCGACGTTCGTATTTGTCATTTAAAAAAAGCATTCATCCAAGATTTTATTTTTATCTGTTGGTCTCGTTTGAGTTGATACCGAGAATTTACTTTCTGTTATTTATTCTTACTATTTAATTCTTTATCCTAATATAATACGTGTAATTTTTATAATATACAGGATGTTCCAGAATGACCGCCAAATATTTTCATTTGTACTAAAAATTAATTTTTATTTAACTTGTATTAAATTTTCATATTTTTTTCTTTATATCTAAAAACACAGTAATAAAACGTCCTTGTAATATCTCTGATATAATGCCTTACCACATAATATAATATAACCATATAGACAATATCGTTCTGTTTTACTTTTCATTATTATAACTATTCACGTACATGTGAGATGCCAGCCTATTAATGCCAGTAACAAGTCTTCAGATTTTTTTTAGAATTACAACACGTACGAAGATTATCAAGTAACAATAGTTTTCTCCTCGACCTATATCACTAATAATCGGTAGAACTTTTTATTACCATAATTGGTGCAGAAACACAATGCAATTTAACTTCTTTGTACTTTGTTATTTTTCTCCAATTTTTTTCTTCGAATTATCAAGTACGTTTATCAGTACACGTTTTACTTATAGATTTAATAACACATGCACGTGTGATTTCCGCGCGACCTAGCAATGTAATCTGACATGCGAGGTAAAGTTGCAAATAACAGAAATAAATAATCGGGTCACCTAGCCGAAACAACATGAACCCGCAATTTCCAATCGTGGCGTGAAATAAAGGGATCTATGGATTGTATGTAAAAAGAGACACATATATCTCTAAGGAAAAAAACTGAAACAGACGAATAGAAGAAAAAAAGAAAGAAATGAAATATAAGGAAACTGAAATAGATCTAAAATCAACACGCATATCCATAATTTCACATTTCTCATTATTCTAAAAGTATATTTTTGTGTCACGAGGCTATTTCATCGTGATTTTTTCTATATAAGCATGCTGCTTTAATCTGAGGACCACGTTTAATTTGTGACATCCGATAAAAATTTCAAGCTCTTTACATTTTTACGTTGACAATGTTAAGTGAAAATAAAATATAAGTTTAAAAAACGTTCACATTAAATGTTTATGATTTGTATGCTATGTGCAAAGATTCTTCTGAGTTTTCCAGAAACTAATTTATAATTCGATTAGATATAATTTAATGGCGTCTCGCAATTTTTGTGCGAAAAATGTTCGTCAAAAAAATACGTATTTTTAATAGTTATTATAAAAATTGTACAGCTCAATTTAACAGCTTCAGTGTCTTGTGCTTCAGTATATTATGTTTACAAAAATATAATACATAGTCCAAAGGTTAAATAATCGTTTCCCCATATCACCGTTATTCAGCTTTAGCAAACAAAAAAATTGTTATAAACAAAATGAAAACGTGATATAAAAGAGGCAAATATAAAATGTGTTTATATCATAATTAAATTATCTGTAAAATGTATAAAATGTATGTGTGAACATATCTGTGTAACGCGTAATTTATGAACTAATGTTAATATTAATTATTGTGTATATTATATATTTTAAATACATAATGTAAAATACATAAAATCGTGTTAATAAATAAATAAAAATGTATTAAAAGAGTAATATTAATAAAATAATTAATTGTGTTGATTTATTAAACATATTATATACATCAACGTATTACTTAATTGTTTTTTAACTTTTCGAGTATATCTTATTAATCTCTATATCTTCAATCAGATTTATATATTATATATGTAGTAATATTAACGACTTTAATTGTAAAAATAGCCACGCTAATAGCCACCCTTAACATCTTTCATTAAATCAATCAATAACAGCTCTTATTTACTGATTAAATTGCAACTACTACACGTTTGAAATCAATTGAAAGATTGCCCTTTCATTGCTGATTAATGATCTTGTATGATTACAATGAACTATATTCAATATAGATATATTTTAAGAATTACGCTTCCTTTAAAATGAAATATCGATGTAATTGCAGTTCTTAATCAGCACACGATAATTATATTGGATGCCTTACGGCGTTGCTTTTAACCTTTTAAAATAAATTATCGATAGAAATCCCAATATTCGAATATATAAACATACTTTACGTTAATGTTATTATATGAAAAAGGAAGAAAGAATAATTGAAAATATAGAATTTGCCGCAAATTAAATTTCGATGGATGAGATAAGTAGATGTGTAAAATTAAATCGATCTTATTCTTTATTTAATTTCAGGTAGACTTTATTAATATAGTAAATTGTAATTTTTTTGATTGATATAAAACATAGTTATTCAAATATTAAAGTTAGAACTTTCAAAATACCACATTTCGCAGAAATATGATATAAAACAATGAAACTTTGGTAAAAATAATATCGATAGAAATAAAAAATAAATTTAAAAAAGTATACCATAAATACCTCATGTCGAACAAAAAAATAGATAAAAATAAACAATAAAAGCGAACGTGGTTATCAGAGCACAATGGTTAGAGATTATTATTAAAATCTTATATAAATATCGCAATCGCAATTGCATGTTTACGATTGCGATTACGATACTTGTGAAAAATTTTAACAATAAATGTATAAACACCGCGCTCCGACATCCGCATTGGCTCTCATTCGCTATTCTTATTTCTTTTTTTAACTGATATCAATATCCTGATCGTTTTGATAACGCAATTTACAACAATTTTAAGCTACATCTTTTCGATAATGAAAAATGTAAGAAGCGTCAGAATGATGTACTTTAACTTTTTAATTATGAGCATCATTAAGTACGAATCTAAAATCATATAATAGCTTTGTATAAATTATAAACTTTCTAATTTAAATTATATTTGATACAATATAATTTTTAATAATTATGAATAATACATTAAATTAATAATAATATTAAACTGTTTTTTATTTTAATCTTTGCACAATTCATAATACGGCCCCATTTTTATTACTAACACGAGGATTAACCGGAATGATATTGTATTTTTATTATTTTCCTCATTTCTAGTATTTAACATATTTTAAAATAACAACCTTAATATCTCTTCGCTAAAATTGTTCGAATTTCTCTAACATTTTATATATACTATCATCATAAGTGTTTGCAAAAAGTGACTATCACTAACCTCACATAAAAATGTTCATCCTCCTCGAACAATTCGTCATCGATAACTGAAAGCTTGATGGTCTTCATGGTCTCGCCAGGCTCAAAAGTCAGAGTGCCCTTGGCACTCACATAATCAGATCCCGCTTCAGCGGAGCCATCTTCAGTGCAGTAATCCACAGTGCAGGGTCTATTGAGATCACCTCCAGCCCTGGAAACGCCCACCTCGAAGGTCCCAACATTCTCCATCACAGTATAATGACCAGGTTCGAAAAATACTCTCATGGCGTTGACATGTTCGATATCGATACTCTCCGCTTCAGCTTTCTGCAACTCGGCCTTGACCTCGCTAAGGTCGCTCTGCGCTCTTTCGCTAATCTTCTCTCTGCCTGCTGAGGTTACCCGCACCTACCATCTTCCTCGTAGCTTGCACCCTATAAAAGGCCCTGCTCTTAGGACCTTTTCCTAACACCTCCTCGTGAGCCATGACTTCCAATTGTTCCAGAGCCAAAGTAGGGTACTTTTTACGCAATTCCTTTAATGTATTGATGTAATCTCTGCGAGTTTGCTCGAACTCTCTCGCTTCGGGGGAATCGCCGTCGGCTAGGCGGTCCACCATGCCGTGAAAACCATCTTGCTGAGGCTTGATCTCCAGCTCCACCCCCATCTCGGAATCCCCAGCCTCCGCCTGCACGATTACACCCCGCTTGTTCATTCGGTAACCTTTGTGCAGATACTTGTAGATCAACAGTCGTCGATCAGCAACGTAAGCCGTCAATACTGTGGCTGGGAAGAAGGCGAAGGTCAAGATGCCTTCCCAGATCTCCAGTACACCGGGACTGGAAACCGCCAGGATAACGTAGAGCCATACGTAGGCGAAGATGCTCCAAGTGGCGGTGACGAAGAAAACGCGCAGGTGTTTTATCTTCCGGGTCTCACCATTGGGGATCACAAACACGCATAAAGAAATGATAACAAAGAGATTGTAAGCGGCGGAGCCGACGATCGTACCCGGGCCTAGCTCACCCGCTTGAAAGTTCTTCGCCCAAATTTCGATGATGGACAGCAAGATCTCAGGAGCACTACTACCGAGCGCCATTAAAGTCAGATTGGCTACCGTTTCGTTCCACACTCGCACCACGATGATCTGCGGCTCCCTCCCATGACGACGCACGACCAATTCTTTCTCCTTGGACGTGATCACCTCGATGGCAGCCATAAAACGATCGCTAATGATCGACACGCCGATGAACAGATATAACAGCAAAAAAAAGTACACCAGGCCCCGGAAGATGACGTCGATTAGATGCAAGTTGTTCTCCGGACGCCAGAGCGGTATCACTAGGCCCGGCTCGCAGCGCACCGAGTAGTTCGAAGACATATTGTCAGAGTTGTATGTCGAAAATTACGGCTGGAACTTGACGCGGTCTTTCTTTCACCAAGCTACTTGCCGTTTCTTTGGGAATAAAACTCCGCGTGGAAAAATCTCGTTCTTCATTCAGACTGACTCAGGGCGATCTTCCTGCGGCGTTATCTTGACTCGCGGCTCGTTGCCGAGGGATGAGAATTCTAAAAATTTACTTCCTCTTCGGGGAGAAAGACGAGAAGCAAAAGAGATTTCTTTTTTCGAACCTCGAGAGAAGTAATCGGACTAAAGACTATCTTCTTTTATTTATTATGTTTCCCTTTCATAAATTTTACTCTCTATTACATCAACATTGACTAGCGAACCGAGATATTCTCTTCTAACGTGCAAAAAGCGTAAACGAATCCAATCTTTCACATGCGATGCAGCCGTGTTTGTTTTTGCTGAAAGAAGGGCGATGACGTTTCGGAACTACTCCAGTCGCGGGCAACAGCGATAATACCATCGAGCTGCAATTTTGTACCAGCTAATTTTTCCCTCAGCTTTCTTACTGACTAATTTCGTCTTCTAATCAAATCTTCGACATTGTAATCCCCATCAAATTGGCCTTGAAGTATTTTTGTCTGTGTGTCACTGCCCTGTCCTTCCCTGCACTCACGCACTCCCGCCCTGCTAACACCCCTCTCTTTACGCACGCTCGCTCGCACCCCCGGAAAGACAAGCTAGTACCACACGGATGACACTGAGAATGGTATATCGGCGTTGGGAATCGGCTACCGATGGCACCCACCGATATTACCGCGGCAGTGAGCTCCCATCACGAAAGCGGACCCTCTGACATGACGGGGTAACAGAACCGTACCGGGCCGCGCTCGAACGAACACTGAAAGAGAAGTGAGAGAAAGAGAAGAGGCTAGAGGAGAGAGCGGCCAGACCGAGTGGGGAGTGGTGTCTCGAGCTAGCCAGACGTGGCCACCCCATCTCTTTGCCCTCCTCCTCTCGCCCTTTAGCCTTCTCCCGTATCGCTCTAGTCGCGTCCTCGTCGACGGCAGTGCGCCGGCGATACTCCTATCTCGGTTCTCTCCATCATGCCGACGGTATCGCCGACCTTGTCTCGGCGGTACTTCCGTCCCTATCCAGTTCACAGCATCGGTAGTATTCCCCTTCTTGTCAACTTCACTATTGTGACGATCCCTCCGTCTTTCTCCACCCCACCAGGCTGACGATGCCACCGTCCTCGTCTACTCAACTAGGTGTTACCACCGCCCTCGTCGCCCCTATCTCCATCCTCGCCTACTTCATCACATCAAGTGTTTTACCCTCCTTGTCGACTTCGCCGAACCGACAATACCTCCGAACTCACGGGCGGTATCTCCGTTTGCATCGTTTTCCCGAAGAAATGCCGCCGTATCTATGCGCGTCTCTCGAGTTACGTTTTAAATGGCGCAGGAGTATCTTGTATTCATTTATACAGAGTAACAAAAATACAGCTATCCTTTTCTAGAGACTTCTCTTTTTCATCCCTCGCTTCTTCACCCCGTATTTATATCATTGTCCTCGTCGAACCCTAACACTATCTTTTTCCCCTTCCCTTTCTCCGTCCCTTTCTCCCTTTCTTGCCCCTCTTTTATCTCTTTTTCTCTTATTTTATATCAGGGGTGGCTATACACAGCGGCAAATTTCTCATGTAACTTCTGTGTTCTAATAAAATAATTTGACTTTGTGTCTGACAAATGCAAACAAACAATGTCACATAATGTATAACATTTTTTTTAAATCTGCGTCTAAAAAATAAATAGTGCTAAATCAAAAATAGTTTTTTATACAAAGAATTGTACATAACAGAGAAGGGGATAAACAGAAGAAAGGAAAAAAGAAAAGAAGGAAAGGAAAAATAAGGTAAAGGAGTGTTAGGGTTCAACAAGGACAATGGTATAAATATAGGATGTAGAAAATGAAGAATAAAAAAAGAAAGTGATAATATAGAAGGATAGATAATTTTCTATTTTTAAATATGTCAGGAATGTTGTATATAAATACAAGCTTTTGTATTTAAAAAATAATAACTTTTATTTAAAAAATAAAATGTAAAAACGTGTGTGTGTGTGGGGGGGGTGGATATACAAACTTCCGTCTTCTTCATATTATGTTTATATATATTCATATTTTCATAATATATAAACAATTTTTATATCGAGAGAAAATATATAATTTATCATAAGAGTTTGTAAAAGCATATAAGACTATATGCATGGGGAAGAAAGAAAAAAAGGAGATCGTTTATTGTCTCAATAAAAATTATTTAAATAAATGTAGAGAATATTTCTTTAATATTTAAATTTTAATTTAATTATGTAACTAAAAACTTTATATTGTATATCTGTAATTTATTTATTTTTAAAATATTTTGGTTAGTAATTCCAGAACTTGACAGCTTCTTTTAAAAATTATTTTTTAAATTTATATCTTTCTTTGCCTTATATAAATTTAATTTAAAGTTTTCCTGATAATACTTTTAGTTAATAAAAGGTGAGTCTCATAAATAATGTAATTTTAATTATTATCGTTCTAAATGAATCTATTCAAATTGCCTCTCTCCTTCTAGAGTCATTATCTTTGTCGTTCTTAGATCCTTTCCATTTCTCTCCCGAACTACCCGTGCTTTTGCTCATCCTCCCCACGTTTTCTATTCTTGTTAGAGCTTGCATTCTCATTGCATCTCCATCCTTTAAGCCAGGAACGTATGCAGAAAGTCAATTTCATATCTACAATCAAATTCTCATGATGATTTATTATTAAACAAGTATTATTAATATTTTAAAAAATAATTCAAACTTTTCTTAAATTAATCAAGCAAATTTTAATTATAAAATAATTATGAAACGTTGTATGTAAGAATTTATTAAAACAAGAAATTAGAATTAAAATTTTGGCACATCTTCTGAATGAATCTCTCCCTCTTATAAAATTAATATATGCGCTATTGCTTTAAAATTCGATCCTTGTCACACTGGGGTGTCCATCCCCTTCTCGTTGTACCGCGCCCTCTTCTCATACCTCGATTTTCTCTGCATGATCGCGCATGTGCGCCACCCAGTGCGCAAGATACACCCTGAAAGAGATAGAAGCTCGCCTCGGTATCTTGCATCTAGCTAGCACGGATAAATTCTAGATCAAGTACAGCGAATTTTTATGAGGCAGAATAATTGATTATCTTTCTGATTATTTTAACAATCGATCAATGAAATCATTATTAATCAAGTTTTTGTGTTATTGAAATTCGTCATTAATTATATATTACACTTATAAAATAAAAGATTATTATTGTTCTTATGAAATTGATATTTACTTACATTTGAAATTTACATTTTATAATAAAAATATTTTTAATTTATTTTTAATGCAAAATTACCATTATCAGTTTTTATTAAAAAACAATTCTTTCAAAATTATGAACCATTTAGCAAAATTGTAAATTATTAACGAAATATTACATTGTATGAAAGTGAATATCAATCGATATTCATGGTAAAATTAATTTTCCATTTTTATTTATCCTTAATTAATAAATATATGCGAATTTCATAATAGATATTTTCAGAATCTTTTTGGTTAATTTAATAATGTATGTAATTAAAATACATTTGTGGAATTTGTAATGTGATCATGTTTTGATTAATTAATTGATGATTCATCAAAATTGATAACGATTGTAATTCTGATTACATTTGATACATTCCGATTTTTAATGCTTATTATATATATATATATATATATAGAGATTTACAGTTGAATTACAATTTCATAGGAATTTACAATAGATTTACAATAGAAAAGCGCATAGATCGAGTTACCTGAAATGATTAATGGATTAACAGATGGTATGAAATTTAATGATGAACTACGAATATTAATTAAAAACTAAAGATTAAATACATGGAAATTATGTCACAAATATGTCTAAAATGTAAAAAGTAACTATTAAATTAGTTAACTAAAAAAACTACGTTACTGTTACAGTTACGAAAAAAGAAACGCTGTCATTAAAAAAAAAATAACTGTAACACAGCATTACTTTTTATTTCTAGCTGTGCATGATTATATAAACATAATTTATATATAATTTAAAAGCAACGGAAGACAAATATTTTTGACTATACTTTTACACAACATGAAATGCGTTTAATCTTGTAGGACGACTTCGCAATGCGGAATGGCAAAAAAAAGTGAACTAGAAGATTTTACCATCTTCGTGAAAATCGTAGAAACTTCTGGAATTTTGATATGCACGAGCTTAAATATTACGCTCGTTTCCCGTGCACCATATTTGCATTTATTTCTGCGACGTCGCTATCGTTGATTCATGCTGCGAAATAATAAGAATTAAAAAAATTGCAAATGCATCACATTAACAAATTTTAAAAACACTGGCAAAAGACATATTGTTGTTCCATTATATTACAAATATAAACTCTCAGTTTTAGAATAATTTTTTTTAATAGTCTTTGAAAAAATATGAACAACTTTTCATGAGTTTTCATGAGATAAATTAAATGTTCAATGAATGAATTTAAAAAATAGTTAAATGACAACTAAATAAGTCTATATGTTAATATTAACAGGATATACGAGAATATTTACGTGGATATAATTTTACATACTAATATATACATATAAGTTCATTATAAAATATCTTTATTTTAGAAATCATACAAGCAAAGAATATATAATTATGCACGCATTTATTATATAATTATCTTCTATTATAGCAATACACAATGATGCATAAAATGATCAAGCGTATAATAAAATATTAGCAAAGTACAATGACAATATGATAAGTTCGAATAATGTACTTTGCTTTAAGTACGTAATTCATTAAGCATATAAAGCACTACAAAGCGATAATGATTATTATTTGATTTCTATTTGTAAAACTAATTGTAAGTATCACGAAATTAAAATTTAATTATTTATATGGTAAATTATCTATGATAAAAGACAAAATTTTTTATAATATTATGTAAGTACTTGCTAAATGTGTTACATAATAAAAGGTGATTTCACCAGAGATATTTATTAGCTAAATTAAAACTGAAGTATACTATTTTATTATTTAGCAAGTTTTGTTTGGAATATTTTAAAACTATTAAAAAAAACCAATATTTTTAATAAAAATAAAAAGTATTTTAAAGTATATTTTTCTAAGTAGTAAACAATTTTATTATTTACTTTTTATTTAATGTAAACTGAGATATTGAATTTTTGTTTTCATTTATTTTTTATGTATATATTCATATAATAATATAAAATTTGTTTGAAACATTTTCTTTAAATAAAACAATTGAACTTAAGTTACTATAAGAAAAGTTTACCATAATTGTATACTTTAATCAAGATAGTCTATTTCATTTGGCGTATAAAATCTTTTTAAGAACGAGATATATTTAAAAGGTATAATTAAAAATTTCAAGACATTTTTTAATCCGAAGAGTTAATATCATTATCATCGTTTCCATTATCATTCTTATTCTCATAATCGTCATTCTTATCATCCTCATCGTCTTCATTCTCGCATGTGCACTGTGTGCATTTATATTCAACATGCATATTTTTTAAATGTATTCTTAAATGTTCTGGAAGTAATTGGAGAGATCGTACCGTCAATACTGGCATGGGATTTTCATCAAGATAAATATTTCTTAGCTCCTTAATGTTAATCAACGATATGCTGTCCAACTCGGTGAAGTTATTTCGTTCAAGATGCAACTCTCGGATGTACCACGAATATACCCAATGTGCCGGAAGTTGCTTGAGACGATTCCCGGAAAGGTCCAGATACTTCAAACTTTGGAGAATGCGGAAAGCTTGGGTTTCAATAGTGGTTATAACATTGTTTGACAGATGTAAATACTCAAGAGTCCTCAAATTAACGCAGAAAGTGCCAGAGAGAACTGCGCTGATGCGATTTCCAGACAGATCCAGATTCCTCAGGAACAAGATCGAGCAGACATCCGGTACAGTAACAAGGATGTTATCAGCCAAAGAAAGATTACTTATCATCATAGTTTTATTGAACGTGCCTTTGGTTATATCAGAGATCTTGTTGCCTGATAGATCTAGCTTTAGCAGGCGACTCGTGTCACTAAAAGCATCGGATGATATCTCTGAGATCAGATTCCTGGCTAAAGACAGATACTGCATTTCGACAGCACTTTTCAAGGATATGGATTTATCTTCGCATTCCTCAAAACACACTTGAGTAATGACGTTGTCGTCCATACTGAGTTCTTGCAGATGCCTAAAATTAATAGCCACGATTAAAAAAGAAGAAATAAATAACATCATCAATAATAACAGCAATAATTATATTGATAATTAATGATAATTAATAACAATAATAATAATAAATTAATAGCAATAGCAATGACAACTCTGGTGAAAATAATACTTATCACGGAAAAAATGGCTACGATTACCACTAAAAGTCACCCATCAATACATTTTTTGTTATAAGAACTATAGTACGATTGTGATAACCGTAAGATTAGCATATCTTAACGGTTATGACTGTTAAGATATATCCATCTTACGGTTATTACAACCAAATATATTGATGGGCGAAAATTATCATTATTTCTGATTGTAACTACCGTAACATTTTTTCTGTGTACCCAGATAGCCAATGCAGTGTATTTGCTGAACATGTTGCAGCAACCAATTTCGACAAATTTAGGACAAGGTGAGACAGCATTATGTCTGTTGCGTTAAACTCAATGGATTTCAAATTCTTGCGATTGCAAGATTGATGGCAATATATCAGCATGAATATCCTCGACAACAACTATAGTGTTGTCATATTGTCAGCATTTTGTTAGCAATGAGCTCAAAACGAAACGATTAATTATTCGTTGCTAACATGTTGCTGTCATGTTGCCGACAACATAATGTACCACCATTGCTGACAGTTTACTTTAGAAATTTCGACAACTGATTACATATATAAGCAGTCATGTTGTTATATTTATAATATGTCCTATTGTGATGTTAGCAAATGTACAGCAAATATATAACAACTCATGCAATGCATTAGTTTGCACAACACGCTACATCACGCTTGACTATCTGGATAGTATTACAAATATAATATCGTAATATGTATATTTTATAAAATATTATAATACTTATTTATACTTATATATACTTCTTATACTTCTTGAAATTTCAGTTTTCTTCAGAAATTATAGAATAAGAAATCTTAGATATATACAAAATAATCTTTTATATGTATAAAAAATTCTAGAAAAAATGTAAACTTTTTCAACATTTCTGAAAAGTATTCCAATTTATAATACCACAAGTATTAAATTAATGTAATATTTAATATATCAACGTAATATTTTTAATAATATAAGTTGGAACACTTTTTGGAAATGTTGAGGAAGTCTACATATTAAAAAACCTGAGAAATTTTCTAAAAGGTAGAAAAATTATATAAAAATTTTGAAAAATTATATAAATAATTCCAAGAAAAATTTTCGTCAGAGAAAAATAACAATTTAAAATTAATAATTGCAACGATATAATAGATTAATAATAGATACTAATAATGACAATAATATAAATGGTAGAAATAACAGAAATATCAATTGCTGTCTATTTAAAATTCAATTTTTTAGATTCTTTGATAAGCAAGGAAATATATTAATTAAATAAGGAAACAATTTAATAAATATTAGTACCTCAATTTGCCTTGTTTGACTCGATCGATAATATTTTTGTTTAGATAAAGATGAGTCAACGTTGCCGGAATATTATCGAAAACGGCATCACTAGAATTGATGCCGTTATTGTTCAGATGTAAATGAGTCAAGATAGGTGTTGCTATATAAAAATGAATTTGAAAATTCCATAATTGACTGTTGCTTAGGTGCAGATGTTTCAAGTTCTGAAAAACTTCATATTCCTTCAGGGCCTCTGTAACGGGATTATGAGAATCTCGATTGTTGTCGATAATCAACATTTGCAGAGTGGCGCTTCTTGGTAACAACAATAGCTTTTCTTTTGGAATATTATTCCCAGAAAGATCCAAATATTTCAAGTTCTTCATCTTGCGGAAGGCGAACGGGGAGATATCATTTATGTTATTGTTATCGAGGCTAAGGCTAACAACATCATTGCTGTTAATAAAGTCTCGACCGATTTTTTGAAGACCGACATTAGAGAAACTGAAGACATGACTATGAGGAGGGCAATTTTGGGGGGATGTTGAGATAGTGGAAGTAATAGGTTTGTATGTGGATGTTGAAAAATTTGTCGCAACGTCTGTCACTTCCCAAGGATAATTAGACGGGAAATTAAGCTTGAAATCCCAAGGAGGAATCTTTTTGTTATGTTCAGTCTTTGCTAGGTACACAATGGTGAAAATGAAAAAAATCGTGAATTTGTAGCTTAGCGTCATCTAAAAAAGAAAACACAAATAGATAAATTAATACGATAGTAAAAAAATGAAGAGTAAAAAATACAAAATAAATATGGATAATTATTATTGATAACCAGGATTGGCAGTGCTACGTTAAAAAGGTAAAAGTTAAGTTAAAAAGTTAAAAAGTTAATTAATTTTAACTTAATTTAGTTACATTTTATCGGTAACTATTAACTTTTAATTGGATTTTTTTGAAGTCAACCCTCAGACACAATGCAAGGAGATAATAAGTATATAATTTAGTAGTTTTATGTCTTTTATATTGTATAATTGTTTATATTTGTGAACAAAAATAACCAGTGATTCTTTAATAAGTATGCTGTGAAAAAGGAAAAATACATTAATGGTAAAATGGTCAAACTTTTTCTTTTTTTTTGGTTGTTCGTTCGGACCAAATTTAACTTTTAATTTTTCAATTACTTTTTTTAATAACTTCTAATTCAATTAATTTTATTATGGATTAACTTATATTTTAATTAAGTTAAATTTTCAAGACTGTTAACTTTAACTTAACTTAATTTAAAAAAAAGTTAACTTACCCAACCCTATTGATAACAATAATAAGCAATATAATAATATAAAATAAAGGTTAAAAACGAGCAAAAACAAAAGATGTTATAAAAACTAAATAAAATTTAATATAGCCAATACATTAAAATTAGCAAATACGTCACTAATTTTAATGTGATAGACATAATAAATTTTATTTAATTTTTTATAACACCCTTGGTTTTTGCTCATCTTTGATTTTTATATTATTATGTTAATTAAAAAAATATATACACACACACACACACACACACACACACACACACACACACACACATATATTTATATAATATTAATTTAATATATTTTCATAGGGTAATAATAAAATTAGTTGATTAATAATATAAATTTATGTAAAATATGACAAATAAAGTGATAATAAATTAATATAATAATAAAACTCATTTTTTTTAATTTTTAAGCCTAAATATAAAAAGTTATTTAAAAAAATAATAAATATAAATTAGTAACAAGTTAAGTTAAAATAAAAAAAAGAACAGAATAATTATTATTAAGTTTTATGTAAAATATATAATAATAAATAAAATTAAATTTTAATAATTTGATAAATGTTAACAATTTCTGATACTTACCTTTTTGATGTCGGGTTACAATTTTTTATAAATTGTTAAAAGAACTTTTCTAAATATTTCTCACTCGCAGATTAATTCACTCAAGTGGTCTAACACCTTTTGTCGCAAGCAGGCAAAGTTATCTTCTTATATATACTCAGAATGGTCTTCATGGGGCTGGAGGTCTGTTTTCGCGCGAATAACAGGGCCGTCTACATAATGCATCGTACATCAGTAAAAAATAATTCATGTTGTATTAAATTCACTGAATTAAATCACTCACAAGTAGAACTCGAAAGATATATTTTATTATCTTTAATATATTAAGTAGCTATTTTACAATTCCCATGCTTTTTCGGGATTCAATATTTGATTAATAATACCTTTCTGGAAGCCATAATATCAATTTATATAAAGTAAAACTTATAATTTATAAAAAAAGATATGTTGTTATATTTAACTCTGACGAATATATGTGTGTGTGTGTATATATGATAATTCATTTAATTATATAATATAATAATAACTATACATGCTCGCATGTACGTATTGTTCTTTAAAATAATTTTATTCTCTGAATTTCATTTTTTAGATTCTGCTTTTCTATACTTTTCTGTTATATATATTTTATATATATATTATATATATAATAGTGTATATTATAATTTATTTTATTTTATGTATAATAGAAACATATTAAAATTTAAATTTAAATATATGTCATAAAAGAACTCTAAATGTCTGTAATTAAATGTACAAAAATTTAAGGAATAGATAAAAGAATGTAAAATGTGATAAAATCGAATGTGATAAAATTTAGTGAATTTATTAGATAAAATTTTTTAGTAGTGAATTTAATAGTGAAATATTTTAGTATAATATTCATACCTTTTTCATGCAGGGTCAAAGATTATCATTGTACTTTCCTGAGTACGTGCGATTCAAACGTATCTTATGCCATGGAGATGACTTCTCATGAATTATATACATTCTTACGGCTAGTCTTACACAATTATCATACTAATTATCATCAACGTCCAATGATATAAATAATCTGAACCATCTAGAGTCTAGAGCTTCGTGAGAAAAAAAGTTTTGAAAAATACAGACCCTATAAATAATTTTTAACATTTTAATGATAAGATAAGGCTTAAGATGTTTAAAGAATTGAACATTTTATAAAGATTTTATAACAGTAACTAATTTATATTTTATTTATTGTCTTTTGTATATGAATTCTAAATATTTTTCATCTAAATGTTTAATTCTAGTTGAGTTACTTAGTTTTTAATAAATAAAATTCCATGAGCGCGTTCGTATGCGTTCTTTTAGTAGTAAGAATAGCTTCTACAAGCCAAAGTTCGTTCTGTTTTTAATGAGAAATTGAGCAGCATACTCAGCAGTTAGTTGTAGGCGCGATATCAACTAACAGCTTAATGCAGAGGTTTTCTTAGTACGTATTTTATTACACCGTTGCTATAAATTATTATTTTAAATAAACAGACCAGTCAGATATAATAAATAATTTTTACTTTTAGTTATATAACAAAATTATATAACAATTATAGAAATAAATCTGTAATATATTTATAAGAAAAAGATAATCGAAATTATAATTAAGAATTATGGCGTGATAAATTATTTTTATGCGCCTTATGTAATTAAAAATACATAAAAAAATTAGAGAAACTTATACATATGTAAAATAATAAACGCATGCTAAACATATAAAATAATAATCAATTAATAGTCATAGTGTTAAAAGTTATAAATCATCTTAAGCTAAGTATATTGTAATGTAATTCGGTAATGGTTCTATTTCTAGTGTTGTAATTTTATTAAGGGTATTATTTCGTACAAATAAATACTGCAATGAATTTATTGAATATATACCTATTTCCGAAATACTTGCAAATTGATTTGAATTTACATTTAAATGTTTAAGATTTAATAATGACGATGCCCAATCAATTGATAAATGACTCAATTGATTTTTCGACAGATCCAGGTATTCTAATTTCTCTAAACCTAAAAAGTTTTCCTTTTCAAGATGGTCAATTTTGTTTCCTTTTAATGATAATTTTGTCAAAGACGTTAAATACCTAAAGGCGTTTGGTTTAATGAATTTAATCATATTGTAGCACAATGATAATTCGTTAAGCCATTGCAAGTTAGTCAGAATTGGAACATATAGTAATTGATTATAATCTAACAAAAGCACTTTCAGTGATGGAAACATTTCAAAATGAATGGTACCGTCAAACAGATTACCAAAATCATTCCTGGATAAATCAAGTTGTTCTAAGTACGGGGTTTTGAAAAATCCCTTACTTAGATTTTTCGTGCAATTAGATAATGATAATATTTGCAATGTCGTCGAATTTATAAAGAGTGTTTCAAAAATATTTCCGTCCAAATATAAAGAGATAATTTCTCTTACGTTTTGTAGGGTGAAATTACGAAAATAATTGTTCTCCAAATGAAGAACGTGTAACGATGTAGAGATTTTATAGAAAAAATTCGGGTCTAATTCGTTAGCGTTAATTTTACATAAATCTAAACGTTTTAACTTTGGAAATGATAAATTGAAATTCCATGAAAATGCCGACATTTCGTTTTCACATAAATTAAGATATTCTAAATTCGGTAATCTTATCTTAGAGCTGTTAAAAATCAAATGTTTATATATATCTTCTGTTTCTTCAAAAGTTTCCAGTTCCGGTATGGTATTGATGACATTTGACCTCTGATCGCTTAAATCTAATACTCGAAGATTAGGATGTACAATTTCATTAGCCTCGTTTAAGTTAATATTGTTATGTGACAAATTTAAGTACGATAAATATGTCACGTGGTCCAAAATATTATGTGGTATTTTTTTCAACAAATTATGTGAAAGTGAGACTTCACGAATTGCGTCACTCTTAATGAGGTCACTTTTTATTATGTTTAGATTCATTTTATCTAAGTTAAGAATTTCATTTATTGCATTATAATTTTTTTCTTCTTTGCTGGTGATCTTCACATTAAACTTATTCTCATATTGTTTCGACGATACTGATATCGTTTTTGTATTTGTTACTTGTAATAAAGTTGGCTTTCCAGCCAATAAAAGCATTAATACAAATAGTATTAATTTCATCTGTAAAAATAATAAAAAATAACTTGATATTGTGTAAAATTGTAATGCTCAGTATAGTTTGAAAACTACATAACATTATATAATTTGTAAGAACAGTGCAAAACTTATTTATTAATTAGAATTAACATTTATAAATTCAACCTTTCTTCAGCAAAAAAATACTGTTCGACGTTTTTTATACATTAGCACCACTTCTAACTTTAATTAGCTTGGAAATTATGTTTTATATTAAAATTATTAAAAATTTGTAATTAAATAACGAATGATAATTTTTTATTTATTTTTGTATAATATTTACTCTCTCGGAACAAATAATTTTTGCCTTTGATATTTTATCATATATTTAAAAACAGATCTTTTAAATGCTCGAATTAGGAGAAGTATTCTTTATATCAAACAAAATAATTGAAACATAATTGTCCGATAAACATATATGTAGAAGCATAAATAGACTAGAAAAAAATTATCTTATATTATAATAATATATATATAGAAAGTTAATTTTTATATTTTTCAGTTTGTCAAAAAAAGGGAATTAAAAGTTAAAAAATATCATCATATTAAATATAAATAACAATTAAGTAGAAATAAATTAAAGATTTTCTAATACACACACACACACACACACACACACACACACACACACACACACACACACACACACACGCGTATTTCCTAAGCAAGAAATTGTTAAATTAGTGTCGTCTTTTTATTGATTTCATATTCAGTTATTATCAAATTTAATTATTAAATATTAAATATAATAAAAATGATATCTTTAATATACAATAAATAATACAGTAACGAAATGTATGAAAGAATATTTCTTAATCATTTCTTCACAAATAAATAAAATTTGCGCATAAACTTTTAAAAATTAATAGTAGAAATATAGCATACCTTCAAAGATAAATTGATTCTGTCCAAGAATAAGTCTAAATATTTGTCTAATTATTTTAGTTATTAGCTTCTCACTGAACGTTCTTTGCAAATATCGCGCTTTCGAATCTGCAGCTTCTATTTATATCATTACGTCATTCTTAAAATCCAGTATTTACTCATGTTTTTATCATCGGAAGTTCCGAATAGCATAGAGTTTATATCAAAATCAGTATATTTAGATATGTAACAGACGCATTTCATTTATCAAATAAATAGAAACTTTTTCTGTATGTGTGTATAAGCACGCAATATTTATAATACCTATACAAAAACTGTAAAAAATTTCTATTTGAAATTCTTTTTAAAATTTGGAGAGATTACATATCACAAATGTTCACAAAAATATTGCAATTATAGTGCAACAAATATGATTTAAATATTTTATGATCTTTAAAATCTACAAAATTAATTAATTTTTCAAATTAAGTTGTAAATACATAATCAGTTTCTTTTAAAATTAAAATATTCTCTATCGTATATTTTCTTCTGCCCTATAATTCTTTTTCTGCGGACGAAGATCTCCTCTTACACCGTTCTCTCGTTACATTGATGCGCTCATATCACATAAACGCATATAAGATGAGAAAGTGAAAAAAAGACTGAAATCATATAACACATTTTTCTTCTATGCATGTCTTTAAAATAAAAGTTAAAGTAAAGAAAAATATAGAAAATGTTCATTCAACCATAAAATAAACAAGACAGATTGTACTTTTTATTAATAATTTATTATTATAATTGTTATACTTAAACATAATTATTACAATACCATATTTAACTGTATTATTATATTTTAATACGTGTTGAAATAATTGAACAGTTTATAATTATTAATACATATTTAATCGAAAAATTCCTTATTTAAATCCCTTATTTTAAGATACTTTTAATTGACTTTTATTTGATTTTTTCCGTAATTAATCATTATTTATAAGATGAAATCATGCGTGTGTAATTAAGGATATCCATTTGTTATAATTAAAAGAAAAATATTAACAATAGTTGAATGCCTTTGTCTCTGGTTTAATGTGCACCATTTGTATACCATTTCAGTTTTTTCGTAATTATTGTTATTAAAATTATCTGATTCAGTTATGAAATACAGTGTACAATTAATAGTAATATTAATAAGCAACTTGATAAATTTTAAAATTCAATAATATAAAATATATTAAATTATATCTGTGTACATTAATCCTTAATGAGCTTCTTTATTATCAATGAAAAGTTTGGATTGATCATTGTGTATATATCGAGTCTCCATAATTTACTTTTCATATCGATGTTTTATATCTTTCCAAAGCCTCTGTAATAAACATAAAGCAATTTCATTAATTTTGATGAATTTAATCATTTCATGATAAAAATCGTCACACACATAACTCAATAAGTCATGGAATAGTATTTATTTATATATCTTTAGTATTTCAGATATAAATATTATATAATATATAAATATTATATAAACAGTATATGAATATATACTGTAACAATGTTACAGTCATACCCCTTTATTCATAGTTTCGAATATGTACTCGCAAGCGTCATCATATGCCCTCTCAAAATACATCGCGCTAATCACGGCACCAAGTGTGAACGTAGAGCTCCGCTTGAATACGTAGTGATAAAGAAAACGTGCAATCGTATTCAACATGATCAGAAATTGTAAAAATGTTACATTGATGAAAAAGATATTACATGAAGTACGATGTAGATTTAAATATAGATTGTCAAGTCATTTATTACGTTTACAAAAAAAAAGGAATATATTCACGTAATTGGGCAAAATCATGTTAATATTTTTGAATAGTATCATAATAAATGGAAAAGTATTGTTTTTTTTTTAAGAAGTAAACTCTCTTGTTATGTAATTAATTATTAATTTTATTGTTCAACTTTTAATGTAAAAATAATGTAAAAATTTCATGTAAAATTGTCAAATTGTTTCTCTACAAAAAATATGATCTAAAATTAAAGAAAACATAAGAAATGAATTATGTTACTGACTGTACATGAAAATTTAACTTATCCTAATATCCTGTTATTTTTCAATTTATCTATTTCCTTTACTTCTAGGAAAAGATAACCCAAGCAAAGGAAGAATCATTCTGTTTATTTTTAACTTATTGCGCGATTTTTGCACTTAATGTGTTTTTACCCATAATATTTAAGAATTATGATTATAAATGAAAAGATAATATTGAGTAATGTAGAATAGAATCTCTTCCATTTTTTTTTAAGATTTTGTCTTCAAGAGAAAATCATCTCTAAAAATCGAAAAATCAACCATGTATTTTCGTCCTTCGTCAATTATACTTTCTATGAACTTGACAAAGAAATTTAAGACATCGTGTTAGACATTCTACATTTGTAAAGTCCATTAAATCTTCATATCGACGAGTAATTCATATCGACGATACATGAGCAGGATAGATAGAACACATTGTTGAATATGTTTTAACTGCAATTTTTTTATATTTCTATTCTTAACAGTATCGTACAAAAATACAAGATAAATAGAAACAAGGAAGAACTGTATATAAAAATGATCACTTTTTTAACAGAATGGCGGAAAATATACAGAGCGTTTTTTTACACATGTATAGCCGATGTGTATTGCAAATACATTGATTTTAATTCTATATATCATATATTTCACGTTTTTTCCACATCATCGCGATGTAAAGTTTTCGCAACCGAAGTTGGTGCTTGTAGTACTTTCCGTGATATCCTTATCTGTCCAGACACTGGATCTCGTCCGAAATATTTAACCTGTATCTCTTGATCAACTTCAAGTCCTAGAGCACTAGGATGATGAATCTTACGTTGGTCTAACTGGGAGTTAGGTAATAATGCCGGTATCATATTGGAGTATAACGTCACCATGACCCCAGCTTCCCGAATTTCTACTATTCTTGCAGTATAAATAGCGCCAAACTCCAAAATCGGCTCACGATCCTTTTGCAATATGCCTTCTATCATTTCCTTTGCCTCCGTCATAGCATCTTCGTTCGGCGCAAATATTGAGTAGGTGTTTTCGTTATACGGATATATCTGGACAAAATAAAAATAAGAAATTTAACATAAATCTCAAATTATAATAAAATTGTAATAAATAATTTTATTATGAATTTAATGATATTCGAGTCATCGCCACACGAACTTTTTGGATCATAAAAATCTTACGTGCACTCCGGTTTCCAAGAATATTTTCTTAAGGTTCATTCCGCCAACCCCAAGAAACTTTCCTCTTTGATGAACAGGAACTTCTAAGTTATCGACTACTGGCATCTTGTCCTTCTTAGTT
The DNA here is from genome assembly GCF_001594055.1 of Mycetomoellerius zeteki. Taxonomy (NCBI): domain Eukaryota; kingdom Metazoa; phylum Arthropoda; class Insecta; order Hymenoptera; family Formicidae; genus Mycetomoellerius; species Mycetomoellerius zeteki. Next base: position 234,217 of record NW_017257349.1, on the reverse strand, counting down.
TGTCGCGGTGCTCGTATCACTTTATTCATGATCTTAATTATTTCCAATTTAGCAATCGTTGTTTTATTTATACACTCCATTATGATTTTCATCGGAACTCCTGGTATCTTTATATCAGCTTGTAATGCGGTGTATCCTCCCTTGGTGCCTGCTATTTTGAAATCCATATCTCCAAGATAATCCTCAATTCCCTGCAGTCAAAGGTTTTTGTTAATCATCAAAATTATTGATTTAAATACTAATCCTGATATAAATTGAGATAAATTTATTTTGAAAGAATCAACAATCTATGTTCTAAATATATCTTGATTTCAATTATCCAAATATGGAATGAAAAATAGATTCTCATTTGAAAAATTAAAGTAATCTTTATGCGATTTTGATAATGTCATGTTTACATCGCTCATTTGTTACGACAGATTTCAAAAAAGAACATTTTTCAGAAAATGAATTTGAATATTATGAATCAATGAAATCCTATAGTATTAATTTTAAATTGCAATTTTGATGTAATAACTGATTGTAGGAATAAAAATATGTTCTTTTAAAATATATTCTTTCTTCTTTTCTTCTGTTTCTGTTTCTTTTTTATAATCGACTCCAAAGTGACAACTTTTTATGTTATTACGGAATATCCACTGCAGCAAATATTCTGTAACCAAATTAATTAAATTAATTAAACTGTGTAATAGCTGTGTAAATACGTACCAATATATCAGTCAATATTTTGTAGTCCTCAATTTGTGTATCAATATTACATTTAGTCACAAGACCAAAAGCTACGCCAGCTGCCGCCGAAGATATTGGTATACCTGCATCGAGCAGTGCCAAACTTCCACCGCAAACGGTAGCCATTGAAGAGGAACCTTTTTGTAGAGCAAAACATAACTTTAACTTACAAAGTTATTGGTGCATTAGTCTTACAAGAGCATTTATTAAACCAGGTTTATTGCCAGGGGCACTGTACAATCGCCTCACCATTAGATTCTAGGACTTCACTAGTCAGTCTTATAGTGAAGGGATAATTCTTTGGAAGAACCGGTCGCAAGGCTTTCTCTGCCAAAGCACCATGTCCCAGTTCTCGGCGACCAACTCGAGTCGAGTGTCCCGTTTCATTAGTCGCGTAAGGTGGAAATTCGTAATGAAGAAAGAAGTTCTTTTCTTTAACGCCACTGCTACAAAATATTAAATTTCAAACACTTATTAAATGCCAATAAAATTAAATAAAACAAGTTCAATGGATAATCAACATTTAGCAGAAAGAAATCAAAGTAGAGATAAAAAATAGTAGATCGTGAATACCTATAAACGATTGCATGTAGCGAATATTTTACTACAGACATTTGTCTATATCTTTGCTTGAATCATAATTTTTTTTGCAATACTACTGTCTAATTTTTTATGTTACATTTTTAAATCAAAATCTCCCTAGAATAATAACATTCTCGGTCTTATCATGATACAATTGCAATGCCATAAAACGAAATAAATCAGCTCAAAAAAAATGATATCAAAATTTAATTTTTTTTATTAATATACCTAATTAACATTGAAGTGGCGTCCATTTTAAGTGCACTTTCCAAAGAATCCAAAGTCACAGTGCACATGACCTGAGTTTGACCCCTTTGAAATACAGCCGAACCATGAAGAGGATTAAAGAGCTCTACTTGACACGATATATCGCGTAGATCACTCAGTGAACGTCCATCACACCTACAAATCGTCAAATCTTAATTCAATCATCATTTGCAGATCGATAATAAATATCTTATATTTAGGAGTACGAGAAAAACTACCTGACATCCTTCTCTAAAATCAACGTCCTGAATACATTTTTAACAATTTTTCCAAAGATTTTTTCTGCTAATTTAACATCCAAATCCGCATTATCATTTTGCAATGTCTTGATAACACTATGTCTAAGATCGTTTACTGCGTTATCTCTCGATATCTTATCGTGCGTATAATTTGAAAATATGTCTTGTAATTTTTCCTCCGAGAGTTCTTTCACAGAACTCTTCAAATTATCGTCTTCCTGTTGTTCAGTAATTTCCCTCTTCGGTTTACCACATGTCTTTTGCAATTTTGTTATCGCTGCTACAATGTTCTGGCATTCTTTGACTCCCTGTTTTATTGCCTTCTTTAAATATTGCTCCAATATCTCATTGGCCGAACCTTCTAACATAATTATTAAATTTTGTTTAGCTGCAGTGACAATAAGGTTTAACATACTGTCTTGAATTTGACGTCTGGTAGGATTGACTATTATTTCATTATCAATCATTCCGAGTCTAACAGCACCTACAGGACCATTCCAAGGAATATCAGAAACGCTAAGAGCTGCGGAGGCGCTATTAATGGCAATGATATCAGGGTCGTTCATGCCATCAACAGCTAACATGTTACACATTATCTGGGTGTTAAAGTAGAATCCTTCTGGAAACAATGGCCTTATGGATCGATCAATGACCCTGCTCGTAAGAATTTCATGCTCACTTGGTCCAAGTTCTCTTCGTAGGAAGTTGGTTGGTATGCGACCAGCTGCTGCTGCCTTCTGTCTGTAATCCACGACGAGTGGAAGGAACGAAGAGGTAGTTGAGTGATGCTGGCAAACTGCCGTAACCATGACAGAAGTGTCTCCCAGAGTTGCAACTGCACAACCATCAGCGAAACGTGCATATTTGCCCGTAGAAAACTGGAGTTGCTTGCTAGATATATAAAAATATATCAATCAATCGGCAATATATATAAATTAGTTAAATAATTTATTCTTCCTCATAATTTTCAAGCACTTCAAATAAAACAAACTAAAAACAAGATATTTCTCCTAATAATCTTTAGAAATAATAAATTAAAAAATCATATTTCTCAGTCAATTTTAGATAAATTTTGCAGTGTTAAATTAAAATTTAATTACAAAGAAAAAATCGGTGTAACAATAATAACAAATTCTTCTATCAAAAAGTAATACTACAGATATAAAAGAAAACTCACACAACATCTTACAAAAAACATCTAAAATATAAAAATAAAGATAAAAATGTCTATATAATGGTCTACATTTTTTCTTGTAACTTTTTTAATATAAATTATATATAACATAATTTCTTTTAAATATGTAGAGGTTTATGACAGAATATATGCAAATATTTCGTTTTGAATTCATGAAATATCTGATATAAACGTCTAACGTCTCATATACTGATTTGAAGTACAGGATAAAGTGTAAGAACGTAACAACCTAACCTCACCCATCAGAAAACGTGATAGTTTCGGAACCGACTTTCTTGCCACTTTCGGTACTAAACTTAATATAATACACATTTCTTTTATTATATAAATGTTTACACGTCACATATACTGATCTATAATATTTCAATAACCTAAAATTCGTAAATGCTATCATTTTCAGCAATACAAGACAAACACGTGAGAACAGACTTCTGACATGCTCAAATCTCTATAACTATTTGAAGTAAAGCCGCCATATTTGGATAGTGACGTATGAAAAATGTCATTGGTCGCCTTCCTACTTGAAGTGGTTTCCTCCGCATAATTATCAGGTTTGCCAACATTAGGTATGTTCGCGTTACTTGAAATCCCTAAAAATTTTTGAACTTAAAATGAGATAGATATATATTTGGATGTTGAAAGGAAAGAAAGCGAAGATGCTGAGTGCAAAAAGTGCATGCAACGCGAACAGACCTATTATTTCAAAATATATGTTTTTTTACACTTACAGCTCCATAGGTCTATTCTTTATTCTTACATATAGTCCAGAGAGTCGATTCTGTATCTTCAAATAACGTGAAAATTACAAAAGTGAGCAAATTTACTAGGTGTTGACCAATGAAATTATCAGTATTCTAGTAATTTCGCTTACTTTTGTAATTTTCACCTCGTTTCAAGATACAGAATTGATCCCCAGGGGTGCCAAAACTCGACTCTATCATCAAAAATCGACTCCGAGTATCTTTTATCCTTGTTCAATTGTCTTCAATTGGTGAAGAACAAGGATAAAAGATACTCGGAGTTGATAGAGTCGAG
>NW_017257349.1:169257-229648 GCF_001594055.1 Mycetomoellerius zeteki | reverse complement strand
TAAACCATGATGTCTCTCGACAAAAGTTGTCGACAAAAAATATCTTTTGTTTTATAAGCGAAAAACATGATTTTTGCAACTATTCGATTTTTTTCGCATATTTCCAACCAAAGTCTCAAACATATGCATTTCTTTTTTGATGGCCTTCCGAAGACTTTTGTCGAGAGACATCATGGTTTACATTTTTTTTCCAAAATGGTAATTTTTCAGTCTAATTCTACTGGACTAATAGCTTTTTTATCATATTATATCTGCATAACGATAAATATAAGGACATTGACAGTATCATTATAGAAATAGAATAAGTCTAATGAAACAACGTTAGCGAACCTGGGTACCTATCATGGACATGTCGAAATGAATTCCGATCGGAATTATTACGTTTTCCCTAGAAAACACAATAGAAATCTAGGCAATAATTGAATAATTCCGATTGGAATCCATTCCGACTTTTTTCATGATAGGTACCCAGATAATTATGATATACAGGGTGTCTCAGACCACCCGTACCACCCTTTTAAAAGGTAGGGATGTGTTTGTACAAAAAAATGGTTCAGACAAAAGTTATATGGTTTAAAAATATCTATTTACTAATCCTATCAGTTTGACCTTGGGTTGCATATCCAAGGTCAGGTCAAGGTTACATTGATTTTCTTAAATGGAACACCCTATTTTTGATTCAAAAATCTAATAGCTGATGTCGAGAGCTTTCCAAAACGCTATAATGAAATATTTTTTCATGAAGTACTTTTCAAGTTATAATGCTTCAAAGTTACAATATCGCCGGCATTAGCATTACCCAAAATATTTAATTTTGGAGACTGGCCAGTCAAGGCGAGATCAGTCGGTGGTCTGTGAATCTTGACCTTCAGTTAACGCACAAACAAAAACATAACGTAGGTGGTATTACATATCTTGGATAATGCTAGTGCCGGCGATATTGTAACTTTGAAGCATTATAACTTGAAAAGTACTTCATGAAAAAATATTTCATTATAGCGTTTTGGAAAGCTCTCGACATCAGCTATTAGATTTTTGAATCAAAAATAGGGTGTTCCATTTAAGAAAATCAATGTAACCTTGACCTGACCTTGGATATGCAATCCAAGGTCAAACTGATAGGATTAGTAAATAGATATTTTTAAACCATATAACTTTTGTCTGAACCATTTTTTTGTACAAACACATCCCTACCTTTTAAAAGGGTGGTACGGGTGGTCTGAGACACCCTGTACAAACTATCATAAAGGTGGTGTATTTAATTGAAAACTAATTTCAAATGGGAATATAACAATAATCTACTAAATCTATTTGACAGAAATTATTAAAAACCTTTGCACTAGAAATATTTCAAAAAATTACAGCGATAGCTGACATTTCTGTAAAAAAAAAGCGTTTTAGTAGTTCAGTGTGTGTATATATATATATAACTTTCTTATACAGGGTATTTCAGAAATAATTGGCCAAACTCTAAGAGCATATTCCACTCATTGTAAGGATGCAAAAAAGTCATATAAACATGTGTTTGGAAATGCTTCCTTTCCAAGTTATAAACATTTCTTATTTACATTGTATGTATTTACTAAACTCTAAGAGCATATTCCACTCATTGTAAGGATGCAAAAAAGTCATATAAACATGTGTTTGGAAATGCTTCCTTTCCAAGTTATAAACATTTCTTATTTACATTGTATGTATTTACGTCGAACGACATGCCTCGCTTCGACGTTTCATGAATTGTACTTCTATTCACCTTCTAAAGTAAACAAAAAGTTATTAGGTAGGTCTGTATGGAATTGGAATCAGTCTTTATTTTAGCATTTAAGAATGAAGATAGTATATTCATCAACATATAGCAGCTTATATTCTAACATCGAATTGGCTACAGGAAGATATCCACTACATGTATGGGCGAGCTAATGGAAACTGCAAAGAAGCTCGATATTTCTATCAACAAATCTTTCCTCAAAGACGATCATTTCCAGCAATTTCTGTAATCAAAATTCAGAAATAAGTAAATAAAAAATGTTTATAACTTGGAAAGGAAGTGTTTCCGAATCCACATGTTTATATGACTTTTTTTCATCCTTACAATGGGTGCATTCAGTGAGCGCTTGTATCTTATTGGTATATTCCATTAGAACTAAAAATATAGATCAAACACATACAAGAGCTCACTGAGTGCTCAGTGAGCGGTCATGGTACTAAATGCACCCATTGGCTGCGTTCAGCAGACTCAACAGTTTTGCAACCGTTTTATGATTGTCTGCTGAGATAGGACCATTCTTCTAGATCTAAAAGTATGATCCAATTAGCGCGAAGGAAACTTACAACAGTTGCAAAACAAACGTTCTGCTGAACGCACCCATTGAGTGGAATATGCTCTTAAAGTTTGGCCAACTATTTCTAAAACACCCTATATATTAAGTAAAAAGATGAATAAAACAACCACCTAATCAGCACACAATATTTAAAAAACGTTTATTTAACATTTTTACATTAAATAAAAATATTACAAAAATATTTTTTTAATATTTATTTAATGTAAAAATATTAAATAAATGTTTTTTTAAATATATTATTGTATGCTGATTGAGTGGTTTTACTCATCTTTTTATTTAATATATAAGAAAGTAAGTACTGAACTACTAAAGCGCTTTTTTTGTGTGTTGATTGGACAGCTACAGCTTAAAAAGCTTATTTTTATTGTTTGTGTTTGTTCATATAAATAAATTCTTTATTTTAATTTAAATACAATTAGGATAATATTTAAATTTACTACCATTATTATATATAAAAGTTTATTTAAAAAAGTTTTTTATTAATTTAAATCTTTTTATAATCTTCTCTCTCTCTCATCCTGGCAACAATTTTTTTAGAATATTTCATATAATTTTTTAGAATTTTTATGATTTTATAATGTTTTGGAAAATTTTTCAAACGAATTTTTTATACGAATCAAAACATTTTTCAAAACGCTCTCTCTCTAAGAAAGTTTATATCTTTTTTCTAGAGTTTTTTATATATTCGATAAACACATAAGTATGTAAAGAATGAATTATCAGTCATTTCGCTCTGCAAATTTATTGTTACATTTAATTCCGATGCGTCGTGATAAATGTGATAAACATATAAATATATACAATCGAAAATAACGGTGACGCATTATCTCTTACAATTCTTTTCTTTCTATAAGATATCTTTCTATAAGATATCTTTCTAAGAACTGCAAATGTGGTTTCACTTTCTCATTCTATCATTATTTCGCGCACAGCGAAATGCATTTGAGCCAATTGCATATTTTATTCATTTCTAATAGCATCCATTAAACAAAAATGCTTCAGAAATATATATATTAGAAGATTTCTGTATATCTACCGTTGATTTGTATATAATATACTCGTACATTAACTTATTATTGAGATAATTAAAATTTTTAATCATTTTTGAGTTCATTGCAAAACAAATTACGTACGCTAAGTAAAGAAGGTGAATACTTTTCAAATGGATCAATAATTGTGCTGTCTAGACATTCACATTCAGATTCCTATACAAAACCGAATTATCTTTCGAATATAATTCGAACATTATTAGAAATCTTCAGTTGCATGTTTATAGATTCTCTGTAAACGCGATATCCTGCAATCGAGACAACGCAAACCAGAACAGTGGATTATCGTCTTAGCGATTATATCATTATATCGACCGCGTTTCTCTCAGCTCGTACTAGTAGAGTGATTCGCTCTCGAAAGTTGTCGCCTCGTTTGAGTGTGTGAACGAGAGAGAAGGAGAGAGACTCTTGAATTGTGCCTCGGTTCCCTCGGTTTCTTTCCTCGAGCTATCTGAACACTAATTAGCAATGTGTCCAACTATTCGCATAATTTTCCATGCATCGGTGTCGAAATTTTTTACCAGGGAAAAAAGCCCTCCGAATTCGAATAATCCTGAGATTAAGCTTTATCTTACAGTGAGAGAAAGTTTCTCAGCTTCTTCCTTTTTAATCGATTCGATTCGCTAATTTCTTTTATCGCAGTCCTCGATGGATTATAAATAAGATTTCTTTCGGTCAATTTCCAGCCACTGAAATGAAAGGAAAATCTCATTTGTCCGTTTATTTTCATCATAATGCCAATTGATACGGAAGAATTAATTAAAAATCTCAAAAAAACTTACGGTTCAGAAGACATAAAGATTTCATTGAATCCCCCATCAGATTCTGAGTATCCAAGAATAAATAATTAATCTTCAGGTACATTTTAAATTAAAAAATAAAAAATACAAAATCGATAGAGGAAGCTGTTAAAAAAAGTGAATTTTTAAGTAGTTTTAAAGACTAAAATTTAATATATATAGATAAATTTTCATTTATACTATAAGTAACTATAAGTTCTTTTTCACATTTATTTTGAACGGGGCGTTTTTAAGATTGAAGAATCTTCATTAATTAGAATTGGCGTCGAGATTCCATTCCATAAATTATGATCTTAAACGCTTCTCGTGTTCCTCAACATCTGCTAGACCGCATCACTCGCTTTTCCCCTCTCCCGCTCTATTCAACGATCACTTTCTTCGAGATCGCTTCGTACCGAAGGATCCGCTCTTCGCGACGCGCTAATCCTACTCGAGGATCGATCGGCGTCGTCGAGGCCAGTCAGGCTATGCAGATCCATAGATCATAGTGATCGGTGTGGTGATCCAGCGCGGATATTCTTGATTTCGCTGGTGATGTATCGTATTCGCGGTGATTTGCTTGTCCTGCTGGTGGTCGTTCTCGCGGAGGCCCAGTGTGCCATGATAAGAATCATCCGGGAGGATCATTTTAGTAAGTAGTTCCTCGACATTGCGATTTTCCTTAAAATTTTACCAAGAAGGTTTCTTATCTTCCGTGTAATAGTAACGTCACAGAGAAATAAAATAAAATTCTATTAATTACACACTTAATATCTTCAAAAGTTATTTTTCTTAAGATTTAAGATTTTCTTAATAATACTTTGTTAATTACATCGATTTTATATCCATTTTTGAGCAGTCAATTCTTTATTTAATGATGTGTACACTTTTAAATGTTTTTGTTTATTTGGTATACCTTTTTATTTTGTAAAATTGTGTATTTATAAAATATTTCTTTTTTTATTCAGTACGCTGAAGAACAAAAATATCTTATAAAAAATGTTTAATTACGATTAAGATCATTGTAATCTTTAAAACATGTAATTTGTAATTTTTGAAATGTATAATTTATTCTTAACTTCACGATTAATCTTATACTTTTATCATTTTATATATTCCAGATTGTAAATGGTATTTTAGTTTTTTCAAATTTCCAACACTTATATTTTGATTTGGAATCTTAAATATTATACGCTTAGATTTTAGATCCTCCTTATACCTCCCTATAACTTTAGATGATTTGCGTGTATTTAACATTTTATTGCATTCATGTGATTAAAAAAATACTAAACATATTTCAGAGAAAATACTCGCGGAAATCCTAACAATATTCTAAAATATCTTTGCAATATCTTATTATGTGTACTTCACCTTTTATTCACCAATTACTTACAAATTCTAGATATTCAAAGTTTTTAACATATATTGAGTTCTACCGTACTTTTTTTAGCAAACTCGGTCGTTCGCATTACATTAGATTAGTGCATATTGAAAACTGCTAAACATGAAATTATCAAAGTTAAACGTGAAAGCATGCACAAAAAGAACGATTTTGTTCATATATCTAAAAATTCAGCTAGATATATAGATCTGAAAATAATTTTATTGGAACATTAAAATAATTACTTGAGGAATCTCAAACATGATGATACTGCAAAGTTTTGACATTCTAGCAAATAAATGTTTTATCAATGTCAATTGTCAATAATCATATTGTTACGTTATTTAACCGAATACGCCTCTATTATTTCATTATCAAAATTGATAATGTTATAGTATTTAGATATTTTAATTATATAAATCCAAAGAACTCATACCAAATCAGAAGAAAGTCAAAATGACTTTATTTTAACGTTATGAAAGTTAATTTAACTGTTTATTAATGTTAAGAATCAAAATAAAGTCATTTTGATTTTTTGTTTACTTTTCCCTGGCGAAAAAATTTCGCAAAAATTATTTCACGTTTTGGAACATTTCAGCGAAATTACTGCAAATTTGCTAAAATTTCACTGAAAGTGAACTTTTCAACTAACATACTGAAAAATCGCTGAAATTTCTCTGAAAAAATCGCTGAAATTAAACTGAAATTTTTCTGAAATGCCGAAATTTTGCTGAAAAATGTTCCAAAACGTGAAATAACTTCAGCGAAATTTTTCCACCAGGGTTGTGCATTCCTTAGGAACAATCTTTAATATATGCACGCCTGTAGTGCGAATGACTGTATTCACTATTAAATTTTCCCGAATATTCCTGGTGCCATATTTACACTAATTGTAAGTTCATATCTCGCTACTAATGATGGAAGCATTAAACAAATACAAGCGGCTTCGGATAACAGAGTGCGGATGTCCAGCAGCATCACAGAGGCAGCCGCGATCGATTGTCTTGCCGAAGGTCCAGCCAAAAAACGGCGTCTCGTTGTCAACGATCACAACCACCACCGGCCGCATCTTCAACGGCAAACCGAGCCGAAGGGGCGCGTGGCCTTGGCAGGTGTCCCTTCAGTTACTGCATCCAAAACTGGGCTTTATCGGTCATTGGTGCGGCGGTGTGCTGATTGATCCTAAATGGGTGATAACCGCCGCTCACTGCATTCACAAGTGAGTTCGATGTTTCTACAAAATGCTATAAAAGTGACTTTGTTGTTCCATTTCAACTTTGTGTTGTTCCAATTTTAATTTTACTAAAACTTCAAATTTTTACGATCCACACAGACAACACAAAGTCTCTCTTAAGGCTTGCTTCCAGTAATGTAAGATTGACTTCAGTCTCGATTCAATTTTCTCTTCTAATTCTAAGAATTAGAAAAAGACAAACAGTAAGCTAAACCAAAAAATTAAAGTTAATTTTACATTGGTGAAACCGGGGCTAACTCATAACACGAACATATCTTTCGATGCTAAAAGAACATATAGATTCTTGAGATTCACTAAAGTATTTACTTTTATTTTATTAAAGAACTTTACAAGTTCAAAACTGTGAAAAATATAAGATTGTGAAACATAAAAATTATTCTAAATCATATTACTATTTGAAAATTGGGAAAAATCTCAGAGTCACTCATCATATACCCGAATTATGGATTAAGACGTCTTATGTTATATGATTTTGGACTTTGTGTTTTCTGCATTCAAGAAAGTTTTCCTATTACTCTTTATTGCTTTGTAAATTTAAGCTTGAAAATTGATATTCTTCTTCTCTCTCTCTCTCATTAAACTTTCATTAATTCAATATTATTAAATGGATACTATAAATCATATTTAAGCGGATATTCTTAGTTTATACCGTATTTTTTCGAATATTTACCTTATGCTTCGTATTCTCAAGTGGATATTTACTTCAGCGAACTGTTCAATTTACCCATCGGTGCGCTATGGACGGCGGTGGTCGGCGAATGGGAATTGGACTCAGGAGGACGCGGATCCGCACGCTTGCCCGTCGAGAAAGTGATCCTCCATGAGAGATTTAATAATTACGTGCACGACATAGGTGAGTCCTTGTATTTCTGAAATGTCGGTAATTTGAATGCCATTCAACAAAACTCAGTTTTATCAACTTAATTTTATCCAATTTAATCAAGTCTTTCACTACTCGTTTTTCTTATTACCTAAATAAATTCTGAAACTGGAGAAATCTTGCGAGTCGTGAGTTTCTAGAGTCCTGAAAGAAATCTTGCTATTATAGCCTTGATGAAGCTCGCCAGGCCGGCGCCTTTGTCCAAGGTCGTCCGTACTATCTGCCTTCCTGGTCCCGGACAGGATCTCAGTGAAGGACAATGCGTGACCTCCGGCTGGGGCCGATATGGTCCCTCGCCTTCACTCTCCACTGCTCTTTTGGAGGCCAGTGTCCCGCTTCTAAATCTGGAGGAGTGCCTGCAGGCCTATGGTACCTCGGTACCCATTAGAAAAGGCCACCTCTGCGCCGGTCAGATTGACGGATCCTCCGGAAGCTGCGTGGTAAATTTTACATCTTCCTAAAAATTTAATTCGTAACATTTCTCGAAAATGTAGCTGTATCTCTGGTTTTCTAAAAAAAAACTTTTTATAATTCTTTATATAATCATTTTTTAGGAATTTCTATATAAATTTTCTAGAATTTTTTATACATGTAAATTCCGAAATATTCTAGAATTTCTAAGATTTCTCATTCTATAATTTTTGGAAAAAATTTATCAAATCTGAAGAAGTTAAAAATATATTTTTAACCTTCATAAATTTAAAATATAAAGAATATTTTATAAAATATTCTGAGATGTTATGAAAAGTTTTTTTTTATTAAAGATTAGTAGAAAATAACTAGTTTTCTTGAAGATTGTCGAAAGTCCCAACTTTTTATTTATAATAGTGTGATAGAACGTTTTATCATTGCGGTGAAATGGAAAACTTGATTCACCCTATATAATCCATTTATACAAAATACAAACGCTTGAACGTGTTAGTACATGCATGCACTGGCTACCGAGAATAAAACGAATCATTCACAAACACGTTTTATTATTTGAAAGCGTCAATTTGTTGTTAATTATGTCGCTCGTGCACTTTCTCATAATAAAATTGAATGCACGATCGATGGCGCGCGAGATCACAAGAATATTCGAGAATAGTCAAGAATTACTGTTGCTTTATGAAATAAGCTTTCGAATTCTAAGTATACGTTTTTATATAGAAATTCATAATATTAAATATTTAAAATAAAAAATCTTAGTGATGTATCATCAAGATTCTTTAATAAGAATGAATTCCTATCGCATCGTCAAATCAATGACGCCGCAATAATATGTATTTTTCAGATATAATATTTTTAAAATAACATTTTTGATTAGCAACAAATAAAATTCACTTTAAATCTATTTTATCAAATTTCTATTTTAATGAAAAACTGTAAAGAAAATCTGTAAGATTTTAGTAGATAGAAGTTAAACTATTATATTAATATTTAATATTAATACTTATATTAATTATAATACTAATTACAATATTAAAAGTTGATAATGAATATGAAGCAACTTCATGTATCGGCATAGAATTGAATCTCATTTTTTGTCTATCCTAATCTTCAGGGTGATTCTGGAGGACCTCTGCAGTGTCGTCGTACCGACGGCGTTTGGCAGCTAGTCGGCGTCACGTCTTTCGGATCCGGTTGTGCCAGACCAGGCTACCCAGACGTATACACTAAGATACAACATTACCTGCATTGGATCAACAAAACAATCGATGCAAACAACGACGAGCGGAGATGAAATTTGTTCGTGTAAATAACAATAATGTAAATATGCTATTGTGCAGCGTTAATGTATGCAGTTCCTTGTATTTGTATATAGTGTATTTCACTTGCAGTGTATATTGTATGCTAATTTTTATTGCACGTAGAAATTATATTTATTTTACATGTTAAGAGTGTGTGCATGTATAATATTTAACGCTTTTTCTATTATATTATCGCGTAATTTCGAATTTTATTGTTTAATTTGTGTAAAATACGAATTATTTTATTATTTATTCACATATATATATTATTTATAATAGAAGGAAATAAAAGAAATAAAAGATTTTTTTATACATGCAACAGTTGATTAAAAAAAAAGCAGCACATAATATAATAAAAATTTATCTAATAAGATTATTTTATAATGCGATAATATAATAGAAAATATTCCATTTTTACCTATAAGGCGCATCATAAAATGATCTCCGTTTTTACGTGGCATTTCATATAGTGTATTACATTTGTTACATTGTATATTTTTACGTTGTGTTTGTATATTTATAACATATATTTGGAAAAAGGCAGTTTCAAATGAATAAAAGTTCAACGAAACATCTGTTAATCAATACATCTGTATATGTATATGATTCATTTTAATCTTAGCAGACAAATATCTCGAAATATGCAACTTTACCAAAAAAAAAAAACGTTCCAAATAAAACTTGTATGGTATAAAGACGGACTATATCACTTTTATTTGAAATATTTTTTGATGAAATTACACACGTTCGAAATATTTGCCTATTAAAATTAAAATTAATCATCCCGTATATATGTTTATATATAGGTCACGTTGTGAGTTGTATAAAGATGATACGCGGGCTTTAGAAAGCCGAGAACACTATAGAGTAATGACGTGTAAGAGCTTTTTCTGCAACCGTTTATAATAATCATTTTATTTACAGATTGTAATCTCATAAGTAACGTAAACGATCCAGTCGATTGAACGTCAGAATCAAAATAAATAAGATGATATGTCCCGAAGAGCATAAAGATTCTTTCCGGTACATTGGCCGTGGCCGGTTAAAACTTTCACGGTTATTCATCCAACCGGAAAAGATGAGACGATTTCGTTTTAAATCGCTTAAATTATGTCGGAGAAACATAAATTTCTATCTCGCTCGCGAAATCACACGACTTGTCGAATGTACAGTAAAATTCCTGAAAATTAGACATCGCGTCCTTCGTCTAAAATTTCCTTAAAATCTCCTGTCCGCTGCATGTAGGATACATCCGCGATCATTACGTGGCTTTATTTGTATCGAGAGAGTCGCACATAATTATAACGTGACTATTTGTTCTATCAAGATACGCTACAGTGCTTTAATAAATGTGATTACATGGTGCCATGCAGTAGATGATGGGAGTCAGAGATATTGATTTACGAAGGATACACGTGACACACTGCGAGAACATATTCGATTACTTGGCTTAATTAGCCTCAATTATTAATTACAGGTACGTGCATTGCGTTCCGTTGTGTGAGTGTTGTGTATTTCAATAATTCATAAAGCAAATAACAAAGAGTACAGTAAGCTAAAGACATTCCCAAAGGCATTCCGCACATTTCTGATGATATTTGAATGTCTCGCTGGTTAATTTATATAATTACGGTATAAATGTTGTATCGTATACCACTCATTTGCAACAATTATGATCATGCAACTAATAAATGAAGTTTTTCAGAAAATAAATTCGAACGTTTTAAATCGTTAGATTTTGTAATATTAATCTTAAAATATAATTTTGATGTATTATAATATAATCGATTGTAGTGAAATAAGTCCTTTTTCTTTTTTCTTCTGTTGCCGTTCTTATCTGATAAAAAATTCTCAAAATATTTACAAGAATTTTTAACTTTCATATTTAAATTTATGAAGTTTTTAAAAAACACTTTAAATTTCTTCAGATTTTATAAGTTTTCTTCGCAAATTATAGAATAAAAAATCTTAGATATATAATACTTCAGAATTCACATGTATAAAAAAATTTAAAAAAAGATGTAAACTTTCTCAACATTTCTAAAAAGCTATAAAATTGTACAGGAATTCTGAAAAATTCTGGAAAATCGTATTAAAAAATTTAAAATTCAGAATATTATATAATACATACACATATATACGATATCAAAAATAGAAATCAAGATTTAAAGAACAAATAACATCCGTTAAACTCTGAGTGAGATATTTAATGTATATACGCAGATATACTTTCGTAATATATCTGTGTTTAATTCTACATAAGTTTTTGTCGTTTTTCTTTATACGTAGATTGTAGAATTAGAATAAAAATAAACTTGTATCTAGATATAACAAATTACAATTTGGAGTACAATATGGTATTTTGATAGATATTTCGCGCTTCACTCGACATAGTTACGCAACGGTAGAAGTGGCTTTTCAGAATCGAAGTCCTTATATAAATGTAGATATCCTCCGTATCCGTTCTTTCGTAGCAAATAGCTTTTCTTTCTAACTTTCAAAATGCACATCTTTCCTATATATGTATTTCTATTTACTCTGATACAACGCGAAGGCGAAACAAGACCACGTGTGCTGAATGAAACCAAAATAAATCAGAAATGCTATTTACTACTCCTTCACGCTTATCTATTCACATTTTCAGCAAAATTATGTATCCAAATTTTTTAATACAAATTCAAAGCCTAATCGATACTTTCATTAAAAAAAAAATTAATAAAATAATATTATGAAATGTGCAGTATTTTGAAATGTGTGTATTTAAAAAATGTTAATTTTGTTTTAAATTTCTTTTTAATTTTTTAAATGTACAAATAAAAATATGCACGCACATTTCAACTTCTTCCAACAAAAGTATAAAGCTCATTTTTCTATTAGACTTTTTACTAACTATTTCTAGTATCTCTTAATGGCATCATTAGTTGATAACAGAAACGAGTCTTGTAGGAGAAAAAGGAGTGTCATTTATATTAATCAACATAGTACTTGAAATATAAAAAGTACTACATGCAATCCTGTGTTTCAAAATCGTATGTGTACAAGATAAAATTTTTTTTACTCAAGTAATTGATAGATATTTCTTAGGAAATTGCTCAAAATTATATTCAAAATTGTATTTACGAGATTTAAGTCGTGATATATTATAAATTCTTGAAATATTACTCGCCTTAAATTTCAAAGAATCGATTTTTAAAATCGTCAATGCTGAGATATCTCGAATTCTTGCAACTACAATATTTTAAAGAACGCTTATTTCGATAACTTTTGGAACGATAGAATTTTTAAAATCCTCAAGTGATCAGTTTCTTGAAAAATTGCTCAAAATTGTACTCGAAATTATAATTTTATACGAAATTTAGGTCGTGATATATTTAAATTCCCGAAAGATTAATCTTATCGCCTTTCAGTCTCAATTCGATTTTTTAAATGGATGTCGCAATCTTTCAAATTCTTGCAACTACAGTATTTTAAATCACGATGATTCGATATTTTACGGAGGAATGGATAATTAATCATTCGTGTAATTTACATTCTAACGCACGATTACACCCGTCAATTCTGAAATCTGACAACCGAAAGTACATTCGCTAACGCCAGATATAAAAGCCACGCTTTAGATTACATTTAAGTGTGCAAAAAAGAGATAATATCATAATATCCGTTGCGAATATTATTACTTTACGATTGAATCATCGACTGTGCGCGCAGCTCGCATGCGTTTCCCTCCATTCCTCGCTTGTGTTCGCCTTCGTATTTAGATCGAACTTCACGTGCGATCCTGCAGTATACTTTCATCGCACGGAAGAAAGTGAGAGAGAAACCCGGTCGATGAGAGAAAAGAAAGAAAATAGCATAGCGTGTATTTCGGCTCGGAAGACGGCGCTACTCGAGTCGCTAACTGAAACATTTCGCACACATGATTTTCCCATCCTTTTCATCGAAATTGCAAAAGGAAATGTCCAATAATATCGTGAAAAATATATATAAACTCTGGAATTTCTTTAGACTTCTAAAATTTCTTATTTTAAATTTTTTTATGAAATTTTATAAAATTAAAAAATGTAAGGTATTTTTTTTTAATCATAATGAAAAATTTTTTTAATCTTAAAGTATTTCAGAATTAACATACATAAAAAATTCTATTAAAAAATATAAACTTTCTCAGTATTTTCCGAAAATTTCCAATTCGTATAAAAATTCTGAGAAAAATTTAAGATTTATACTTTTCGACAATCAAAAATATTTTAATTTTACAAAAAATTATGTTTTCGATCATCAAGCCACCACATTGAATCTGCTATTTTGAATTTCTATCAAATTTAATTCACAAAAATTCTTTATAACAATAAATCTTTAAAAAATTTGTCCATTTTTTAATATTAGCTGTATAATAGCGGACGAGAAGAATATTACAGTGATTCTGAAACAGTATCAGTTTGACAAGGGGAATACAATGAATTATAACAAATCTTACCTAAGAAAAAGCTATAAGATTTGAAAAACAGACCCAGCCATCTTCTGAAAGTAAAATTTATGCTATTCTATATTTTAAATTATTTTAAAATCTACAATAAAATAATTTTAAGTTTTAATCCCAGCGAAAAATAACTCGTCGAAATGATGTCGAATCGACATCGAAAATGTTCGAAAACCGATCGAAATATTCATCGATTTCAATGAATTCGTGGTACTCGATTCGATGAATTTTCGATGGTTAGAATGATTCGATTTCGATGAATTTTCGATGCTTTAAACAATACAATAATACAATATACGAAAAAAAAAGATTTTTTGATGGTTATTATTACTTTTCTAGTTTAATCAGCTGTCTTCGCTGTTTCGCGTATATTTCATTTTTTAATTACAATTAATTTTTGAAAGCGCATTGCCGATGAGATTTGAACCTATGATCCTTAGAATGATAGTCTAATACACTAACTGAGCTAAGCGCAAGCTTGCGATCAAGTCATCGCCAGCACTACCTTCTACAATAATTATTCCTAATTTCGTGCCTCTGCTGACAAATTAATATTATTAATATTTAAGGAGATTAGATGGAAACGAAATTACATTAGTATTTATTAATTAAGCTGAAGAATGATAATGACAAAGCGACTGATTCGTCATCGATCTCCATTTTTTTATAACTTATTATTTTACGAAAGGAGATCGAACTAAAATGAAATTATACGCTGGTATTTGTTAACTAAATTAGAAAATGGTAATCACAAAGTTATTTATTCTTTATCAATCTCCATTTGTTTATTACTTAATATTTAACAAAAGGAGATCGGAAGGAATTATATCAGAGATAGCAGAGATTCGCTTTTGTTGCGAATTTATGATAGATTATGAAAATTTTCTATTGTAATTAAACTTTTCTGTTAGAACATCGATATTTCATCATTCCGATATCAATTCGAAATTATTCCGTGATTCACTTTTTATATACATATGGCATTTTTAACCATTATATAAAACGAAAAATTATATTGTATTCCCAGGTAGTAAACGCACGTCATTTTGATGTCAAATTCTGGTCATGTTGGTACGAATGACGTCAAATGACCAAAAATTGACCAACCGATGTTATGACGTCATATTTTGGTCTTCCTTAATTCTCCATTTGGAAACGTCCTAACATGATGTCATTTTGATGTCGTCGCGATAACACATATAATTTGCGAAATTAGAGAAAGAGAGAGAGAGAGAGAGAGAGAGAGAGAGAGAGAGAGAGAGAGAGAGAGGACGTCATTAAGACGTTATTATTAAGCGTCAGCAGTGATTATTAGTGTGAACAGACATATACATATATAAATACCCAAAGTAGTAATAAATTTGACGTTATTTGTCGCTATTTTAACATCTGAATTACATCAAATTAATTGTTGTTATTGGAAACGTCCTAACATGACGTCAAAATGACGTCCTTGCAATGACGTCAATAATTTTGTGACATTAAAACGTCATTAAGACGTTTTAATGTCATTTAGTGACGTTCACCATGATCAGTAAATGACCAAAATTTGACGTCAAAATGACGTGTATTTGCTAGCTGGGCGGAAAAAGAGTTTATCATAATATTTTATATATTAATTTATATATAAACAAATACAAGAATTTATATATACATGTCATAACAATTAATTATTTTTGTTACTTTTAATTACTTTATATTTATTTTAATTACTTGTTATATTTGTTATTTTTATACAAAACAAAAATGTTTACAATGAAATTATTATTAGATATACAGGGTGTTTGATAAATCTGGTGACAACGCGTGGGCAGGTAGAGCGGACTAAACTGAATCGAAAAGTCCTCTACCATTTTGCAAGTTTCGCAATAGTTAACAAGATATTAATAATTACTAAAAATTGCCGAATATTGCAATAATTTTTTTCTCAAATAAAAAAACTGCAAGAGACAAAAATTATTTATTTTCTTCTCATAGAACTCTAAGAATTTTGTCAGAATTTTATCAACTTTTTAGTACTGCATTTTCGTATTGGCAACTATTTTTACGAACATGAGAGAAAATACGGTATTAAAAAATTCTGAAAAAATTCTCAGAACTTTATGAAAAGAAAATAGAAAATTTTTGTCTTGCTGTTTTTCTGTAAAGTTGATAATATTTGAGTAAAAAATTATTGAAAACCAATATTTAGCGATTTTTAATAATTAATATCTTGTTAACTATATTGTAAAAATTGCAAAATGGTAGAGGACTTTTCGACTCACTGTCAGTTTAGTCCGCTCTACCTGCCCACGAACGTTGTCAACAGAATTATCAAACACCCTGTATATAATATATTAACTGTTATTTTATTGTTAAGAGAGACAAAAATTAAATTATTTAAAAATGAAATTATTATTGTGTATTAATTTTCGAAGTAAATCAAAATAACTTCGATATCAAAACGATGAAATATTGATGTTCTAATAAATATTACATAATTTGCTTGTTTAAAAGTCTGGCGATGAATATATTCATCTTCCTTTAAAGAATGTTTATAAAGCACAGACATCGAAATAAGCTTCAAATTTCAAACGATATTTCGATTCGATGGAATTTCATTGATTTCGACGTCAATTCGATGAAGTCATTTCTCGCTGGGAAACATTTTATACACGTATATTTAATTTATTATACATAACGCTTATATTATACATATAACTTACGAAAAGACATTTTAATTTCAAATATGTAGATCTGTCCCTTTAATCAACTATTTTTATCATCTGCGTAACCAAAATGATATGACATATTCGAGCGTAGCTATAAACAATATCTATAAAAAAGGAAACAATTAAAAAAAATATAACAAACAAGGTTTATTTATGGATAACAAATCTTACTTTATAGTGAGGAAACAGAAGCGACATCCTCTGATCTTTGAGAGAGAGAAGAGCGCAACTATTTACTATAAAATGAGATGAAAATTACAAAAGTGAGCAAATTCATTAGAATATTTATAATTTCATTAGAGAGAGAGAGTATATTCATCTAAGTGAATCGCTCACTTTTGTAATTTTCACCTCGTTTCAAGGTACACAGAATTGACCCCTGTGAAGCGACGCTCACACGATCCAGTCCGACATGCGCATGCGGCATCTCTGATCGTACGGTCATGCCTGCTGAGGGAGGCGAGTGGAGTGGAGTGGAGACGAGGCGAAACGCCGAAGCGTCAAGTGAGGCCTTGGCTTTAAAATGGCCACTCCTGGTGTCGCGCATGTAACGCGAGGCAACGTTACTCCGTCAAGTCGTTTCCGATCCCTACGATACTCGCGAACGTAGAGTATCTCGACGAGTGTCCGTCGTAATCGTCCTGGATATCAGTATCGTCCTCACCCCGGAGATTGTGCGTGAAACTGAATCGGAAACAACGGAACGGAGACAGCGAGGCGTGCGAGAACCGAGAGCGAGGTCCTCGGCGCGGGCGTCGCGCCGTGCAGCGTGGGTGACTTCACTGATATATACATCGGTGTCGTCGGTACCTGGGTACCGTGCCTCGACGTCGTATCCTCGACGACGCGCGTGACTCATCTCACCGAGAGGGAACCTCCTGCGGTTGGAGACAGTGGAGCCATCGGCGACGCTTTCGTGGCGCCTCAGTGACCTCTCGGTAATACCTCGGCACTTCGCTGTTATTCTCCCTTTTTCCTAAAAGAAATCACAAGGGCGCGTTCGAAATACTACCCCCAATAGTGTTTCTATAATACATTATAGTTTTATGATATATTAATTATTACAGGAATACACACACACACACACACACACACTACTATGTTTCTCGTAATAATACAATATATTATATCATTACAGAGAAACTATAGTATTTTATAATATAACAAAATATTGTAGTAGTGTAATAGCAGTATTCCTATAATAATTAATATATTATATAATTCCAGCAATTAATAATATAATTCTATAATAAAATGTTATAGTTTCTAATATAGTAATAATATAATACATAATATATTATTATATACGAGAAATATAATATTTTATAGTATAATAAAATATTACAGTAGTATAATAGTAGTATTTCTGTGTAGTAATTAATATATTAATATTTTTGTAATATATTAATAATAATATATTCTACAAAAATGTGTTACAGTTTCTGTAATAATATATTATTACAGAAAATGTAATATTTTATTATAAAACTATAATATATTTTATAATATAGTTTTATAATAAATGTATACGATATATTACTAGAGAAACACTACTGTCCAAGTACTTCCGAGTATCAGTTTATTCTTGTTTAACTTTTCAGTGAACAACAAAGATAAAATAATACTCGGAGGTACTCGGGTAATGTTTTCAAACGCAGCAAAATTTGTAAAATGTATATATATGTATATTGGATGCTTCAAAGAAACTGCTTCAGGATAGGACTGGTAATTTGCTTTGAAAACTTTGACATTCAAACTTCAAAATTTCAAAGATTCGAAGTTTCGAACAATCAAAATTAGATAATTATTAATTTAATAGCAATAGATGCATATTTATAAAATTATATGACAAAATTTAAAATATTTCAATATTGTAACAATTAAATTAAAAAATACGTAAATTTAATCACTTTCATCGATTTTACGATTTTGTCAAGTTTCCTTCTTTAAAATTATTTCTTTTTATGCTAAAGGAGACTTGTAATTAATAAAACCAAAACGTTCATATTAATTTACTATTTAATTTACTATCTCTAAATTATTTAAGAATACCACATTTCTCCAGCATATATTTTAATTCTTTTGTTTATAATATTTTTAGCATTTCCTGACTAAATTCGTCATTCGCATGAATGTATTTTTCGAAGACTTCGAAGGCACCTTAAACTTTGAAATTTCGGAGCCTCGAAAAAATTCGAATCTTCAAATCAGTCAAAAATAACAGAAAGACAGATGCCATAAAGCAAAGAAGAATATTGGATGCTTTCCAACAAGAGACAACTACATTCTTGATTGTATACTCATTTAACAAAAATTACGTTCGTTGTTTACCAATGTTAAACGAAGATGGAATGATTCGCTGTGTTACATTGTGTCATCTGACTCCTGCTGGAAAGCACTTATGGCGAATTCGATTGGAAGCATTAGTGCGCACTGGTGCACAAAAGCCGTTGTACACAAAATAACATGAAGATATGTTTATAAATAAACATAGAAATCGAATTCGCTATTATTTTCTAGCAATAATTAAGTATAAGCTCTCACGAGGATGTCTCGATCGCCACGATGATTGTTGGCGACGCTTTCGTGATTTTATGTCGCCTCCGGGATCGAAACCAGATGTACATCTATCTTCAAATTTCCGATGTGCGCTTTAAATGAAACATCGCGTTTCCATTTGTCACGAATAAACGTGGAAATTTCTGCGCAAAGAAAATCCAAAATTATGCTGGTCCGATTCATGATTTTTTTTGTTTCCCACGGAGAAGATAGGAATGTCGGAATGATGATACGCGACAGGCGACCTCCCATCGATCGCGGTTTACGCTACCCTTCTGAAATTCATGGAATGTATATATATACATCTGTGTACAGTGTGTTACAGCAAAAACTTGAGATTAGTGTATAATGTATATAATTACTTTATGTGTGTGTGTGTGTACATATATATATACACACACGCACAGATTTTAATAAATGCGAAACACAAAATTATTAATACTTTTAGAATATATTCTATTTTAAAGTGTTGAAAACATAATTAATATTTTCATAAATTCTATTTAGCGAAAGTGCAAACAACAATTTAAAAATCATGTTTCGTTAAATAAGAATACTTGTTTTTTTTTATACATCAGTATCTTTTTTTGTATAATATTTATTTTGAATAGTGTGTAAACAAAGTTACGTTACGTATTATATTTTTATTCCTTTAGCTAAAATAGTTAAATAAAATTAAATTGTATACATGAAATTCAATTAACGAGGCATTTGTTAACAACATATGCAAAGAATTTATACCAATTAGCATGTCTTTACTAAAATGTTTTAGTAAGTGTATACTTGCTAATAAGTGTATATATTTAATAGTAATATAGTAAACGCACGTTTATATTGATTTTTTACTGTTTCTAAAAATTTTTAATAAATAAATATATATATATACACGTTTATATGCTTTACTGTACATGTATATTTTAACTTAATATTTTTCATTCAATAATTATGAAATCGTAATTACGTTGATTTGTAATTAATAATTATAATTTAAATTATATCCAAACTTTTTTAACAAATTACATTGTAAATAAATGTTTCTTTAATCATTCTAATATGTATCTCACTAATTACATGAACGTTTAATAACGTTTAAGAAGCTATTATCATTCATGCAACAATCTCTTTAATTAAACTCTAATTAATTAAACTTTCTTACTTCTCCGTTTATCTTATTTTCGAAATTAATATTTCACATTTATGTGATTAAAAATCCATAGATAATAAAATAATGATAGTATTAATAATTTCAAAAACAAGATTTCTACATTAATAATTGTAACATATTGTGCAGATTCTACCTTAACAAATACTCTTCCTGGACGAAATCAACATGAGTAGGAGCAACGAGAGCGGTATATCGTTAGCAACGCCGCCGGCGATTCATGTTGGGCCTATCGTCACACCAGGGTCCAATGAAACTATTTCCATCGTGATACCGTTATCAGCACAGCTGACCACAATGGCTAGTCAGAAAGTCGACAAGAATAGTAAGGATTATGGCAGTGATACAAAACGAGCAGTTCCAGTAATTGTCAATCCTCCTCGAAGGTACAGGAAACAGCGAACTTTTCCAATAGATTCTTTCACTATCTGTGAATTCTAGATGTCTCTATATAATCTGAAAAATACACATATTGAGTAAAATATACATGTTATACATATATTGAATTGGATACAATTTTATTCCTGATGTAATAAGGATATTTTCTTGATATAAAAGTTCAATTTTGTTGACTTTTAAATTTCTTAATGATCAAATTTTCAGATTCTTTAAATTATTAAGTCCTTCTTTAGAATTTCTTCAATATCTTAGCTACTTCATTCCAACCACTTTTTATTTAAAGTCAATTTTCACTCTTTTCAATTAAGATCAATGAACAATTGCTTATATTAAATAATGTTTGTCTTTAGTGATATTTAGGAGTTTAGGATGGAAAATTTAAACACATGCTGTTTTCTTTCAGTCCGAGGAACAGGACATGTGGAAAAGGTTGTCCTTTTCCCACATGCATGCGATATGGACGAGCATTTTCTAGATTGCACGATTTGAAGCGGCACATAGCTCGGCACGCGATGCGCAAGGAAAAGTTGCAGCAAACTGAACAAAAAGTCGATATCGAAAACGCAACGAGCGATGCGGTTTTACAAGACGCTCTTCTGCGCGATACGGAAAATAAAGGTGGATATCCTTGTCCGCGATGTACGAAGAGGTACAACGATGAGGATAAACTCAAAGCTCATATGGTCTCACATGGCAAAGTACGATTTATTCGATATTCTTCTAATTCTTAAATAAATTCTTAATTAATTAGAGCAATAACAATTAAATAAATTTTTGACAAAATAAAAATAAAATGTTTATATTTTGTATATATAATTTGTTCCTAAAATTATATAATATATAAATTATGTGTATTATTATTTGTCTAGACAACGCCAAAGAACAATCACTTGAAGCAAGAGGAACATACTAGGAATGCGCTGCAGAGTCAAGCGATGATAGATAAGTCCTCAACAATTGTGAAAAATGAGGACGACTTTCTTCTGGAAGAGATGCTGTTGATAAAGAAGGATCCTCGAAGAACAGATAAAAACGATTCGAAGATTAGGTGCGATTACTGTTCAAAGACTTTCAAAACCAAGTGGACTCTGAGCTCCCACGTAGCCGCTCACGAAGGCCGTTTCCAGTTCGACTGTGGTCTATGCGGTAAGAAATTCGTCAGGAAGAGCCACTACGAGGGTCATCTACGTTCTCATGAGGCTGCCAGGCCGTACTCCTGCGAACAATGTGGTAAAACGTTCAAAGAGCTCAAACATCGTCGCGAACATACCAAGAGAAAGCATCCAAGTAATCAGAGCGCAATACAAAGTTTGTTAGATAGCATTGGACCGTGCGCGGCCGAAGAGACAAACATTGATCAGGCCAAATTCACTTTATTAATGCCAGTAAATTTTGGCGCATAAGAAGAGTCGAAGAGGCCTTTGTCGTCTAAAAGAGATTACTGTGGATCCTTCATGTTCAACTAATTGTAAGAGTTTAATTCCTCGAAACTTTTTCGGATCGATCCAGATTAAAACATTGCATCCTTGGAACCTTGGGCCTTTTGTACTTTGGCTTTTTGGAACTTCGGGTGTTTGGAAGATTCAATCCTTGGAATTTTGATTATTTAGAAGACGGATTCCTTGAAACTGTGAATGCTTGGAAAATTGAATTCTTACTTTAAATCTTTCGAATGGTTGCTTGAAAGATGAAATGTTTGGAAGTTCGAATTTCTTGAAAATTACAATTTTCAATTGTTTGGAATCGGAGATTCTTGAAATTTCAAACTTATGAAATTTTGGATCGATACTATCTTACATTTAGATCTTTGAAAATGTCAATTTTTTGGATCTTTGGAATTCTAAAGGTTGTAATGAAGTGAAATTTATCTTAAAGTATTCCAAAGAGTTACTCAATGACCAGAAAGTAATATGTCCAAACAACTTTTTTAAGTTGGATGACAAACAAAAACTTAATTGACTTTAATAATTGACAAATCAAAATCATGTGAACATTATGCCGATTATATTCAATTTATTATTCTATACTTTACGAGAAATATATAAAAAAATAAATCTTGAACCAATGAAGTTATCTCTTGTATTCATTTTATTCCTTGATCTCTACATTTATTTTATACAAATTTTTTAAAAGAAAAACATATACTAATTATTTTTTCAAAAACAGATTTTGAAAATAATATCGAAACGTTTATACGAAAATAATTTAAGAAATGATTAATTGAAGAAAAAATAATTTAAGATAATTATATTAATGCAGCAGTAGCAAGAATCATGAATGTTATTACGATATTTTGTAGAAATGCAGAGAAATTTAAAAGATCTTTAAAGAAAAAATTAGCATGTTTTTAGACTTGTATCATCTAGAATCTAGGAAAATTTATACTTCATTTCAATTATAGATCATAGCTTCTCGCTTGTCTTCAGAATGAAGTTATCATCACAATGATAGGAGAGAATTGCGATATAAGACTTTTGTTTCGTGCAAATTAGAGAGTTCTTACTCCTCTAAAGATTCCTGCAAAATTTCGAGATTTCCTGTCCTATAAGCGAAAAAAAATCCTATCAATTGTGATCGGTATGCAAGGACGCACGTGATTTTTATGATTGATCGCGATCGGTTGTGATTGCTCACGATCGCGAGCAAAAACGAAATCCAAAAGGAGTCAAATGGGCGCGAAACGTCGAAGAGTATTCTCGCGATGCAGACAGGACGCACGAGGATGCAAGAGTATCGGATATACGTTGGATAGCTTACCGCCGGAAATCCTCAGTATTATCCTGAAGATGCTGCCATTGCACGACGTAGCCTGCACCGTTCGTCTAGTCTCTAGGTAGGTTCCTGCCAATTTTGCAAAATTAAAGGCAGTTTTAAAAATTACGAGAATAATTATTAGAATCTTATCAAAAACATCTATATTTATTTTAATTAATTACCTAATTTACTATTAATTTTTGGAATATATTGTGAATTTGAGTATTAAATGTTCAGGAAATACATTTTTTAAGTGGCTAGACTTTATATTATAATTTCTGTATTGTGCTGCATAAGTCTGTGATCCTAAATATACTTTTAGTATTTTTCTTTGAAATCTTAAATTTCAAAATTAGAAGTCGTAGAAAGAAGAATTTGATGTTTAAAAACTGAATCTTTTAGATCTGTCAACTTCAAAACCTTTAGATTTAAAAGAAAATTTTGGGAGAGATTTCTTGCTCTTCTTAAAAATTATAAATCTTGTTTATAAATCCTAAAATCAATCTTCTAAATTCCAGCTTTCTCTAAAAACCCATATTTTCCAAAGAAGTATAGATACTTTTTCATTCTTCCTTGATCCTTGTTAAATAGACGCTGCTACGACATTGCTGCCACAGTACTGAACAGCGAATTTCTAGTAGCTGGTACCAAGCTTGAGATTGCAATAAAACGTACGGAAGACCTCATGAACAATGTAAAGACTAACACGGAGTTAGTAGAATGCAACAAAATTTTTAACGCGCTGGAACTTATTCGCTGCCAATATCGAATGCTGAAGGCAGTCACATGGCGATATACCCATCCAAGGTTTTTAAATTCTTCAATCTCGAACTTTCTTTGATAGCAGTAATAATAGTAACAATAAAAATTACAATATTGGATGAATCTATATTAGATCATTGCTGTCTGGTTGTCAAATCCCGCTAGTTTATTTAAGATTACTGGATTATTGGATTGGTTTTTAAATCTCTCCATTTAAATCTGTTTGCTATCAACTTCGAGAAATTCCTCATACTCAATATTTTCTCCCATGTTCTTATATTTTAAAAATATACACTCTTACTCATATTTTTGTGCTAAATATTATATTTTCTCTTCAGAGATCCTAAATATTTTTCAAAACTTCTGAAAATTAAAATATATTATGATATATAAGCTAAAAAAAATTTTAACATTAATGTATCATTGAATATTAATGTATTAATTAATCGATTTTTATTCGAATATTCTCTTTCGATTTAAAATATATATTTTCCTACTGAATGGGCATTAATTTTAAGAGAAAGGATTCCATTAAATTTACGTAAGCACAAATAAAAAAAGGATCAATACTTCCTTATCTATTTTATTCACGTTAAATAGGTCACGTGATTTACCCATCTCCTGCTTCTACGGCGGTAGAATCCTCGATAATCTCAATTGCCTGCTGCAGACGGTCTTCAATCCTTGCCAGGAGTCGCGCGTCTTTAGTTACATCGACCTGCAGATCTTCACGCGCACTTGCGAGAATTTTATGGATCACTTCGAAAAAGTTACCGAACGCAAAATAAATGGGTAATCCCCTTATTTTCGCCATCTCACCGTTTAATTTTGCGGTCACTTATTAGCGTTCGATTAATGAATCCAACAATCTTCGATCGAATAGCTATCGCTCACATTCGTTTAATCAATGATCAGTAAAGACAAATCGTCAATAGATCTGCGCTGATTTCGGGATGTAAGATAGTCGACGTTCTGGACTGTCTGGAAGAGGGTCGGCAGGTGCTATCCTTTAGGATTTCATCAAGAACTGACAATCCCGTGGTAAAGGGTCAATATTTTTGAAGATGTGACATTCAGTGATGAACAGGATACATCGAACATTTTGGCACATTTATATTACAAAAATCCGAATATTACTTAAAAAAAACTAAAAAAATTTTTTAATTTTGAAAATTTAAAACATTTTGAAAGTTTCCTGAATGTATTGAATCTCGTGAAATCTTGAATTTTTCAATATATTTTTTTTTACACTTATAAAACTTTATTATCTCGAATTATTTTGTTTTATACAAAGATTTGAGAATTTTATTTTTAAGAATTTTTAGCATTTTTCTCTAATATTTCATTTTGAAACGAAAAGATTTCCAATTCTATGGAAACTTTCTAAAGTCAAGAATTTCAAGACATTCAAAATTTTCAAGATTTCCAAGAATTTCTAAAAATTTCTCGTAAAGCAATCTAAATTTTCAAATTTTGATTATCTGAGGAAGATCATCGTCGAGAAAGATCATTAATAGCAATATTTTTTTAATATTATATGAACATTTCTTAAGTGAAAATCATAAAGCAAAAAAGAGAATTATAAGAATTTGAATCAAAAGAGAGCCTGTCGATATTGCATATTATACATATCGCTACTTTACTTCAAATGTGACACAACCAAAAAAAAAAGTAAAAAATTATTTTCGAATTATTATCATAAATGAGTTAACATTACCCTCTCAATCATCAAAAATAAATTAACTTTATAAAACATCGTCAAAATCGTCACAACTCAAAGTAATTAAAAAAAAGAATCAACTCAAAAAGGGTAGTTTTGTGAAATAAAAATGACAAAAATGACGTTGGATCATGTTAAGAATACTTTTTTAATTCTCTAGGAAACTTAATTTTGTTAGTTGTGTCAATTTTAAAAAAGCCAAATTATTCCAAGATAATTAATATACTTATGGAATAGATGTTTGTTTACTTTTGAAGCAAAAGAGCGATATGGAATATGGCACAATCCATCTATTTAATTTCCAGGTCAGCATGCATCTTAAATACGTCTTAAGACGCGCATGGTTCACATGCTTACGAGTGCCTAATGCAAGTAACGAATATTGCTGGCGGGACAAGCAGCGATATATGTATCTGAGATTACGCCGACTGGTTGGCAGCTACAACAAACATCTGTTTCATAAGCTGCACTATGAGCGCAAGCTCATTCTTCGAGTGACGGTTCGTAAAACTTAACTAGTCATTGAACAGCTACTAGACAGCCATTTATCAAAAGCAAAAGATTTTATAAATCAATTAAAAGATCCTATTTTTAGTCAAAGCGGATCATTAGTGCTTAATAATACTAATATGCAAATTTTTGCAAAAACTTTTTGTTGTAAACTGCATGCCGATTTGGTTTGTCCGACTTAAAAATCGCAAACTAAAGCTGAAAGAATATCTTAAATTGATCGACAATTTTAATAATGTGATACCAAAGCATCTTAAAAACCTGTAAATAATTTATTGCGAAAAAAATTATTAATTGTTACACAGATGATGCTTATTAATTTATCAAAAATTTGTTTATCCGATATATAGTAAAAATGTATTTTTTTTCCAATTGAGGTTCTCCGCATTTTCAGGCGCCATTGTTAGCATCCCGACGACCACCGCCGGCTTCCACATATTCAGGATACGGCGAATACGGCGGACAGTTCTTTTATTATGGTAATATGAGCAAATATGCTTACGAGAATAGATTCAAGTACACCAGGATCAGTAACGCGGGAAACACCGGTGGAGAAATTGAAGAGGAGACTAATAGGCCTTGCTTCGATTTGATCATTGGAATCCAATTAAGGCAAAAAAATTTTTTATTAAGAATAAAAAATTATTTGAAAAAATCACAATAGTAGAAAAAGTTGCGAAACTTTCCAATTCCCTGTAAATAGTTTGTTTAAAAATTTTTTTGTCTTTCCTTAAACTGTAACTGTTACAAAATGAAGCTACTTTTTTCATGAAAGTAAAATTCTTCTTTATCAACCTTAATTAAAAATAAAATATCTGAAATTGAAGAGAATATATAAATATAATTAAGATAATATAATATTTAATTTCTGCTTTATTCAATAATATTATAAAATAATCATTTAATAACGATTACGAAATTTTCTTTTTCTAATATATTGTTCTATAATAATCGTTACATAATATTGATAACATTATTGTAAAATAATAGAGCAAATTAGAGCAATTGTTCAATGAACGGCTTCTCGATTAAGTGTCTAAAGTTTGCATTCTTTTCGAGTGCAAATAAAAATAAAATTAAAAAACTGTCAATCGTGATTTTATTAATTTAGATGTTCGCCAGAACTAGCACCACTTGCCACAAGGATAAATCTGAAAACTGACAGTCTTGATAGCTGCGGTACCAACTCGAATCAAGAATTGTACCTGAAACTAAGTGTAAAATGCGCGGTGTCCAAGACCAACAGACTGCCAGACACCTTCACCTGGGAGGTGTCTAAGCCTCGAAAGAACCGTTTGCAATGTCGGTGAATTATGTATACATTCTTATATCTAATGTACAATAATATTTAGCGATTAGACCGATTTTTATTGTTATGAAACTCAAGATAAAATAAAATGATCCACATATTTTATTCGAATGTTGAAGTTTTTAAACATCTTCTATTTTACTACAGATAAAAATAATTTATTTATTTTACTATATATTGCACGGCAAAAATTTACGTCAAAATTCTTGCTTCTGATGTCATGATCTAGTAGTGAAAAAACATATATATATAGTCAAAGAATAGAAACCTTAATCTGTACAAACGCAGCAAAAGGTCATAGAATGACACGTTTTAAATCAAGTGACTGAAAGATGTATATTTATTTACAAGAAAACTTTCTTAAATAACGAAATGTTTTTAATTCACGGACGCTGTTATGCTGATTGCTTCATCCTCTACTCGATGAGGCTGCCACATGATGGTATTCAATTTCTTAGCGCGTTTTTCCAGGATACTATACGCGAAATAATTAAGTAGAATACCTTTAGGTAGAGCAATGCCTTGAAAGCGATATAGACCATCCGTGGGTCCATCTGTGAGTCTATGTATTGCCGATACAGTAACTCGTCCTACCAGGCCGCTATTGCCTACCATAGGACCTTTGCTGATATCCACATGATCTCCCATACGATACAACATTACTTTATCGTTGCCACTGTATTTGGCAATATTGGGTATCTGCTGCGACTTGAAAGGATTATCCTGAAACCAAAGATTGATCAAATTTTTATCAAGTAATTCTAAAAACAGTAGCATTTTTGTTTTGTAAAATAATATCTCACAATATCTAGTTTTAACAATAAAAAATACTTCTTCCAGGAAAAATATAAATGTGTGAACATAATATATGTAAATTCTATATAGAAATTTAACTCAAAACAGACACATTTTTTTACGCTAAAAGTGAACAATTTTTCAAGTTTAATTATATATTCTTAATATATAGTATAAGGTTGTTTGAAAAATACAAATAAAATATTAACAAAAATATTGTTTCTAAATCTTGTTAGATATAAACATACAAAAATCCTTTCAGAGAAAATTCTCTTTAAAATTATTCCCAGGGTCACCAGGAGTGACAGTAGAGGACCCATATATAATCCCGATTACAAGTTAAAAAGTTATTAAACTTGACTAACACAACTTGTGTTTTATGATTAGTAAATTAAGTCAATCTTATCCCATCTCTACCTGAAACATATCCAGCGCAACGCTAGACGGCACTTCCAACCTTTCCAGTAACAATTTGCAATTCGTCAATTTGACAAAGAGTGCAGACATGGCACGTAATTCAGAATCAGTCGGTCGCCAGTCCGGCAGATCAATAAATACGTCGTAAGTGAAGCTCCCTGAGGTGATATTTGGAATAGGAAAACTGTACAAGTGCAAATTTATATTGTCCTTGAATGCAGAATCCGCTACGGCGCCTAGAATCAACGAGCAAGTTCGCCAGAAGGCGTAGTTGACCATGCGTATCTGTGGGCTTTGCATGGTCACAAATTGCAACTCGCAGTCGCCCGTAAACGGCCTGTTCATGTCCCAAATTTTATTATTCACCAAGGCAATAGCGGACATCTCGGCGACGCTTTCAGAAATGTGTCTGGCACAGTCGTACGGTGTAGAAATGTTCCGGTTCATCGCCATTACAACCTCTTCTTCTGCCAACTTATATTTCACTTCTATCTTCTCAATTCTACCCAATTCCGATCGTTGCCTCCGCTTCTCCTCGTCGAAAAGCTGGCTCCTTCGTTTTCTGACTTCTGCCTTGGACAATGAACCAGTGTATCTCGAAGACACAATTTGTGTAGGTAGCTTCAAGCTACTTGCACAGAACCTCTTGCATCTACATGACAGATTAAATTTATTTATTAATAATATATTAATAATATATTACAGTATTGTAAGATAAATTTTTCATAATATACAGGGTGATTCATTTTAATCTTCCTCTTCTTCTTCATTCGTATTTGGAATGTTTTTTTATAAAATTGCATATTTTTGAAATATTTGCCTGTTGAGATTAAATGAATCCTGTAATATTAAATTGTTGAAATGAATTGTTCGTGATATGCAAATTTATTCAAAATTTAAAAAGTACAAATTTCTTATTAATTGAAATTGTAATTAATAAGAACTAAACAAAGATATAAATATAAGAACTATACAAACGATGTTTCGACTCCGATCGGGTCATTATCAATGTTAAACATATAACAAGCAATTGATATAAACACGTTTAAATTATAAACGGCTTAATGTTAAAACTAATAAGAAGAAACATTCTTATTAATATTAGTTTATAACAAATATCGAATTGATTCTCAGGATTTATCTTGAATCGTTTTGTTAATTACGAGATACCTCAATGGAAACACGACTGTAAATATATAGATCTTAAAACAGGAGAGATTTACAATTCTAAGAACTACAGGTACATTGAAATCAATTGATTTCACTAAAACACTCGCACTAAAACAGATGAAATTATCTAAAATTTTCTTAACATTTTAAATAGAAATACATACCCATGCAACATGTTGAGGTTAGGACGCTGCAGATCGGATTTCAACAGATTTTGCGCAACCTGACATACGTGGTGACTTACATAGATAACATTGGAACGATTTTTTAC
Source organism: Mycetomoellerius zeteki (assembly GCF_001594055.1). Taxonomy (NCBI): domain Eukaryota; kingdom Metazoa; phylum Arthropoda; class Insecta; order Hymenoptera; family Formicidae; genus Mycetomoellerius; species Mycetomoellerius zeteki. The sequence goes on along the minus strand of NW_017257349.1, from coordinate 199,216 downwards.
GCGTGTAACAATAACTATACTGTGTTCTTTAATTAGAATTACTCGAAACTAAAACGTTCAGTAATAATGGATCAAGAATGAGCACACACGCTACTTTGACATGAGGTTCGTTCGTTTGCACTTTTTACACTCAACATTCTTGCTTTCTTTCTCTTCAACGCTCAAAAATATATTTATCTCATTAGATCCGTTCGCGTTGCTTGCACTTTTTGCACTCAGCATCTTCGTTTTCTCATCATCGACGCCCGGATATTCTGTTTTCTGTGAACTTTTGATACGTTCGATATTTAGCGAAAGAAGAAAGAAAATTCTAGTATGTACAATAATAAAAAACAAATCTGTTATTTATCTTCTTTTTAAATTTAGAATTTTTGGCGTTTTCTAGAGGAAAATTTAGGAGATTTCTGTTTCTAGTTATTGGGGATTTTTTTTTAAATATACGTTAGGGGAAAATATTCAAAATGATCTGGCAACATTGATTAAAAGAAAAAGAATCAAAGAAATGAAGTGGAGTAAAGTACGTGAATGAACGTAGAGCAGAACGTAGGATTTTTTGTTATTAATTAAGTTAGTAAATAAAAAATATTTGATATAATTATATACATCACGCGAGTATAAATGTAAGTCAATATATATAAATAAAGTATTGAAAAACTACAAAGCCGGTTCCACAAATGTAAGATTAGTTTTTATCTCGGCTTAACTTACTATTTATCTTTTTCTAATTTTAAGAATTAGATAAAGATAAATATTAAATTAAACTGAAATTAAAGTTAATCTTATATTTATGGAATCGGACCTTAATGTATGACATTCATAATTGGCTGTTTTTACCAAATCATCTTTAGGAACAATTAAAAACACATGGAACGATATAATAATATAATACTCTTAATTATTAACACAATATTCTGTTGTCATTGCTGTAAAACAATACGTTCTAATTTTGTTCTTATTTTGAGCGAGATTCAGATTGGAGTTATGCAAAGCTATTCGAAGTTTGCTAATTAGATTGTTACATATACATCTATTAACAAAATTCATTGTTATTAAAATCTATGCCATTCTATCATGTGTGAATTACTTGGTATAACTATATCTTTCTTTTAGATTTATTTAACAAGTATTGTAAGTCTTGAGTACATGCTGCTGGGAAAAACGGAGTATGATATTTCTTGAGGAATTAGGAAGATGTGCTACAACGAGCGAGACATGCCCGAATTGCGGACAACCTACAAACGCATCCTTTTCAAGGCTTGTGAAAGATAGTTGTGGCCACACCAAATGCCGAATGTGCTTGCTGTATGAGGAACATGGGTGTAAAATCTGTGAAACTCAACACTGTGTTCAAAGAGAAGGTATTCAGGATTATTTAAATGAAAGGTCTGTTCTTTTTAACTACTTCTTGCATGGTTTATCTTTTCTCTTTTTCTTTTTACGTTGAAGAGATAACAAATTCAGCTAGAAAGAACAGACCAAAACAGCTTTCGAGTTTTGTCAGATTTTTCCATTCTGATTTTATGGTTTGAGTTCTTTCCATCTTATAATAAAACTTTTGATAACGCAGAAGAGCCACACATTGTGAACGAAGAGCAAAGTGATACACGAATATTATCGCATGAAGTGGTCGTATTGCCATTAGAATTAGTTATCAACAAGGATTCCAAATCTAAGGAAAATCATTCGGATTCGAACTTTGCCGAATGCGGATCGTCGAATCTCTATGAGAACATCACTTTTGAAAACAACGAAGGAACCTATGGATCTGTAACAGATGACGCAGTCACCAATGACACAGTCACCAATGACACAGTTACTAATCACGCAGTCACTAATGACAATTCCAGTGAAACATACATTCCAAGACTAGAATCTTATAATGTAGCATTAAACATTGAGAACCATTTAAGAAACGACAATGATTCGCAGAATTTGCAGAATCAATACGTAAAAAATGTAGATATCGTTCTAATTTTTTAATAATATATATTATATATATTTCATTTATATAAAGATTTTGTAAATCCATTCATTATTGTGTCCATCAGCTTGTACAGCAATTTTCATTCTATTTTTTCAATGATTATTTTCCAATCAAATTTTTAATTTAATTTACATTGGGACAACTAATTATTTATTTTTTAGTAATAAATTTTTAATTTAAATTTAATAAATTTATTAGTAGTAATTTATTCCCAGTGCTTTATATTAAATTAAAAATTCGATTGAGAAATAACTATTGAAAAATAGAAATGGCAATTGTTTGCAGTGCAAGCTGATGGATCATATTTTTTTATTTGTTTACAGGACGATCAGGCAGAAACGAAGAATAATGAGAAGGAGGTTGTGGAGAAAAACAAAAAAGTCAAACGTCGTAATCGTAGTCATATAACAATACTGCCGGGTACTCCAGAAAGATACAAGTGTAACGTATGTGGTAAGATCTTTCGCAACAAGAAGGGCAAATGCTATCATGATGCCTGTGTAACAGGTATCAAGCCTTATCAATGTACTTTATGCGACAAGAGCTTCGTCAAACGCTCTCATTTCGAGTATCATGAGAGAGTCCATAGAGGGTATAAGCCATACAAGTGCAACCTCTGTGACAAAGCTTTTCCTCAGCAGAATAAGCTCAACAGACATATGTTTTCTCATAGCAGTAAGTGTGCTTTATGCCCGTGTCACATTACGCATTGGAGAGGATTGTGAATTAAAGATTGGGGATTGCGAATTAAAGATTAAAATTCGACCAATCAGATAATTTTAATTTTAATCCGTTTCGTTCTAATTGGCTAAATTCTAATCCTCAATTCGCAATCCTCAGTCTCCAGTGCGTAGTGTGACACAGGCATTAGAATTATCCAATTAGTTACAGCATGTCAATATTAATAAATTATTAAATAACAGATATGGAAGTTAATGTTATTGTAATATTGAATATAAAGATTATAAATATTTTTTTTTAATTGTAAGAACATGATATACAAGATGATTCATGATCATTCTTGAAATGTTATCTTGAATAATCATTTTTTCGAAAAATTAATTTCATAGAATGTTTAGTTTGTGGAGTGGACAAAGATAGAAAAAAATTCTCTTTAAGTAAATACTTTAAATAAATATCAAAATCATTTTTTTCCAACAGAATCACTTATTTTTTGTTATAAATTCTCTTATAGATCATTATATTTTTTCGTAAGAGAAATATAATTGTCTAGTATGATCCTGAAATGCTGTTGAAAAAATTTTTTTTAATGTTCCAAAATATAGTTAAATATTCGAAATGTCTGTCATTAATTTTCAGATATTTAACACAGAAAATAAATAAAAACTGAACTTTATAAAGCTTTTTAGGCTTTCACGGGTATTATCTTCAAAGATACCAGAAGGTTAAATACGGTGATAACTCGCAAATCTTCTGGTATCTTTGTAAAACTGAACTTTATTAATGATTTCATTGCTGTAAAGTAAAATTTATATTTAAAAAATATAATTATTATTCAAGGTAATATTTCAAATAATAATAATATACAAATTACTCAATGCATTTATATAACTGTAATTACATGTTGTAGAGGAGAAGCAATTTCCATGTTCCGAATGTAATAAACGGTTTAGCAAAAAGGATGATTTAAAGATTCATTTAAACATACACAATTCAACGGCTATATATAAATGCAAGTCCTGCGATAAGTCTTTCCGCATATTAAATAATCTGAAACGCCACATGCAAACACATACAAGTAAGTATTAGAAAAATCTTTTCTGTTTTCGTGAATTTTATCCAAGTTATGCGTAAACAGAAGTTTTATTTTGAAATCTACTATAATAATTATATATGATAAAATTATTTATCACATCTTTTTTCGATGTTCAAAAGAATAATGATAACGAATGAATGATTGATTGTTACTACAGGCGAACGGCCGCACAGGTGCGATCAGTGCAATAAGAGTTTCAAACAAAAATCTTTGTTAATACGGCACCAACGGATCCATGGGAAAGAAAGGCCATTCTCTTGCGCTCACTGTAACAAAGTTTTCTTGTCAAAGAGCGAATTGAGACGGCACCTAACTGTGCATTCAGGTGCGTTAAATATTGAGTTAGAGAAAAAATCCCTTTACAAGTTATAGTAAAAACTTAGCAACCCATATATTGTATTTAAAAAAAATTGGCAATTACGTTTCAGCTTTAAGAATCTATATTTTTAATTGCGATAAAATGATTTTTAACGGAGTTACGAACAAAGTCAGAATGTTTCTTTTTACTTAATCCGCGAGTAACTCAGGAACAAAAAATCGTAGGAATATTTTTAAAAAACGATTTTGTAGGAAAAGCTTCAAGCTTTCACGACAGATCGAAAATTTGCTTAAATTTTTTTAGGCATGCTACAGACCTACAAAGTGAAAAGAAAAATTTTCATTTTTTTCAACTCGTTTTCTATATGTAAAAATTAAACTCACATAAATTCAAAAAATATAGTAACTATTCGAAAGTAGATATTTCAAGCTTTAAAACCCTTTTTAAATTTAAATTTTTATCATTCTTCTTCAAAAACAAGAATTTTTATTTTTTAGAAAATTCTCTGACTTTTCCCTAATTTCCCTAATTTCTCTAATTTCCAATATTATACTATTTTTACACGATGACAGTCTTGAATTCGCTCATTTCTTTCAGACGAGAAACCATTTTCCTGCGAGTATTGCCAGACACTGTTTAGACGTAAGGACAACTTGAATCGACACATCAGACACCATCATACCGAAGAAAATTGCGAGGTGAGCAAAACGCCAGTCGTTGAAACGGACCCATCTTGTTCGGTGAAGAATAATCAACAACGGCAGAAACAGAAGTCGAAGAAGACACAGCCGAAGAACACAGGTAAAGTCACCACGACGGTCGCGAGCTCACCTGATCAGATCAACTCACGTCTCGACTCTATGGGCAATATCACACCTGTAATAAAAGCTACCAGTGAAGTGAGTAACGCAGTACCGGTGATCAATGGACCCATCAACATCAGACGGCTGGAGGACAAGACCGATAGGAAGATATTTACATATACAGAACCGATTCCGATTGCTGAAGCAGTGGTGCTTAATTGTCGGATCGAGGAGAAATTATATCCGCAAAGTGCCAGTAGCCACAATTACTTTGTGCGAAACTATCTTAAGGACAAGAACTCCAAGGTGAATTCGTATCCTAACAATAAACCAGCGCCGCAAGAAAATCATGATTCTGCGTCCTCGCAAATTGAAGCACTTCTGCCAACAGTGGACCAGAGAGATTCCACGGCTGATGTCTACAATGAGGGAATCACAAGATGCGAAGAAGAAAAAGACAACCAAGGTGAAAACGAGGATGAAAGGCATTCCGAAGAAAGAAGAAATTTCAAGGATCACGAGGATTCTGATACTATTTCTTTCCAAGAATCTAATTGCGTCTCTACGATTAAGAAGCATACTATACAGTTGGAAGAATGTTCGAACTCAACGAATAATACTAGTTTGGATACAACAACGAATCATACACTGCCACAGGATTCTCAGAACAGTTGCGGAAAGAAGCAAAGCGACATGCATTGGAGACGTAGAATTGCAGAGACATTGAAGCAATGCTGATCTTACACCAATCGGTTCATTTGAATGCTACGGTCAAAAGTAAATTCAGCAGCAATTCTGGTGAAAATTTTTCTTAGAATTTATCACATAATTTTTCAGAATTTTTATATAAATTTTAGAATATTTCAGAATTTCTGTACAATTTTATATGACATTTTAAAATTTCTTAGATTTTTTATACAAATAAAAACACTTTTCAGAAGAAAATTTACACATCTTTTCTAGAATTTTTATTCTGAAATATTCTAAAATTTTTAAGATTTCTCATTCTATAATTTCTGAAAATTTATAAAATTTGAAGTTTGAGGTACATTTTCAAATATCTTCAAAAGTTCAAAATATAAAAAAATTTTGAAAACAAGAATTTTTTTCACCAGAGAAATGTAAGGTGCAATATAAAATGGCGACAAACATATAAAATTCTTACAGTAAATCTTTCTCTCTTACAATTCTAAAATTATTTATTAACGAAATTATGACTGAACCAAGATATCGTCCTTTCTACTTTTTTATATATAAATTATATTGACTTAAATCATTGCAATACATATACATATAGATACGATTTACAATCTTCATTGAAATGGTTTGCAAATCAAGACTGATTATAGAATACTGATTATATGGCGCCTAATACAATCATATATCTTAAATGAGATAAATAAAACATGAAATCCATATAGAAAATACAAACGCAATTAAAAATAATATAACAATTTATTAGCCACCCTCTCTTTCTCTCTCTCTCTCTCTCTCTCTTATGAATTTGTAAAATCAGTTTACACTATAAATAGAGGCAAATTTAGCATATCATTTATATAATTATTACTGATGATTTATTTACAATAATTAAATTACTTTCACACAATAATTGCACCGCGAATTAAATTATCTTTGCATCAGCCTTATATAAACATTTAAAAAGAAGGACATGATAATTACTGGTGCATCATTAATTTAACAAGATTTATTCTTGTTTCTTAATACTAATTTTTATTGATTACAGATATTGCTAGAAAAATTTTATTATATAAATATATATATATAAATTCTTATATATATATAAATATAATAGTTTAAAAAGCCACTAATTATTCAAGGAAAAATTCAGGCATGTCAAATACTGCGATTCTTCATTGGCTTCGCAAAACAAATATTAAATTGAGGAGGAGATGGAATAATTTTTGAGTAAACTAAAGAATTTATGGATCTAAGAATCTATTCATATTCTTCTTCATCGGGTCGGAGTTGAATTTGAGGAAACCGTCTGAGGACCTGGTGTTGTTGCTGTTGCGGCCGTCTGTGCTGAAGGGGGATGTTGACTTCTTCGGGGCTGCGGAATACTTGATTTATCGGGAGACGATACTGCGGGAGTCCTGTAGGCTGTGGACGGGCCGACGTGGGGATGCTGTTCAAACTTGGCTGTGGACTCAAAAGGATCTGTACAAGACCTAACCGTTAACGTGTCAATACAGTCGATCGAAAGAGGATCATAATTTATTTCACATTTCCCTGGTAAAAATTTTTCTTATAATTTTTATACGAATTGGAACATTTTTCAGAAATACTCAGAAATATTCGGAAAGTTTACATCTTCTCTCAGAATTTTTCATACATGTGAATTCTGAAATATTCTGAGATTTCTCATCCCATAAATTTAAAAAATATTTTTAAATTGTTTAGATTTTATAACATTTTATGAAAAATTATACTTACAAAAAATCTTAGAAATCTTACAATATTTTATAATTAACATATATGGAAAATTCTGAGAAAAGATGTAGATTTTCTGTGTTCCAATTCGTATAAAAAATATAGGAAAGTTATAAAATTATATAGAAATTTTGAAAAATTATGTAAAAAATTCTGAGAAAAATTTTCACCAGGATCATCATGAATAAGTAGAAGCAGTGGACGAAATAAAAAGATCTACTTATATAATATTCAGAGCTCAGAAGAAAGTCTTGATTTAGTTTCGTGACTAACGTAAATCTTCAATTAAAATTTTTGTAACTTTATCATTGAAAAATTTTTAAGATGTAAAAATTTTAAATAAAAAGAAAAACGCAAAAATCTTAAAAATTTTAAACTATAGTATACTAAATTATCTACTTAAAACTCAGATTTGAATTAAAACTTAGATTTGAATTCTAAAATTAAAACATTATGGCTTCGATTTTACAGCTTCTAATTGTAATTATTGAAGTAACCATCATGATTCAAAGATGATAAACACACCTGCGGGGCAGGACGACGCACCGGAGCGGGCGTAGGGGTGATCTGATAATCGCCAACCTCCCTTTCATCCGTGTAAATATCAGAGGGGTAATACCTCTCGCTGTATCTTAAAGTGACATTGGGCTTAGTCTCGGCTTCTTGGAGATTCAGGGGTTTATACAAATACTCATTGACGAAATGGTACTGCGAGCTCTTCTGACAGCTGATGTCGCCGCCGGGTGGCATGCAGATTAGATGTACCTGATAAAATGACGAAGTAAAATATATTTTAGTTTCGTCAGAGTTAAACCCGTCGCCGTAAGTGATATTTTTTTTAATAAATTAGATTTAACAGGAAAACAGCAATCAATCATAATTAATAGAATATCTTTATTCCTTAGATACTAAAAGAATAAATAGGAAAGGACATTTATGGTTGGTTCACTGACCTGGTGGAAAGTGAAGCCTTCGGGACAGATCCACGAGTGCTTAGCGTTGTCTTGACAGTAGTGGAAGACCTCGCAGTTGAGATCCTCGTCAGCGTAGTAACCGGTCTGCTTGTTGACACAGTCGAATCTGCTTTGAGGTAGAAGAAGGCTAAGACGATCGGGTTCCTCCTTCTCCTCCTCGAGCTCTTCCTTAGTGGGCCCATCAGGACCGAACTGGGACTGCGGGCCTCGAATGGAAGCACGCGATGAACCAACGCGGATGGCCTGACTGTAATCGCGAGTGTCTATCGGTGCCGCCGTTGGTTTGCGATACAACTGCAATACATGCGTACAATTTAACATAAAGAATTTTAAAAAATAAAAATAAAATACAGCATCCCTGATGAAAAAATTTCGCCACGTTTGAAATTATTCCACGTTTTGGAACATTTCAGTGAAATTGCTGAAAATTTGTTGAAAGGAGGAGTCTCCATAAGGGCCGATTTCGGCACCCTCGAGATTTTGTTCGAACACATAAAAATCTATTTCTTGAAGTCAATTATATTCAATTAAAGTGATTTTAGCTTAAACGGAGCAATGGTGTTGCCATAAGAGTCTTCATAAGATTGGTTTTCGGCCTATCGCTCCGTTTAAGCTAAAATCACTTTAATTGAATATAATTGATCTCAAGAAATAGATTTTTATGTGTGTGTGTTTAAACAAAATCTGGAGGGTGCCAAAATCGGCCCTTATGGAGACTCCTCCTTTCACTGAAAGTGAATTTTTCACTTTCTGAAAAATCGTTGAAACTGAACTGAAATTATTCTGAAATTTCTCTGAAATTTTTTGCTGAAATTTTTCTGAAATGCTGAAATTTTGCTGAAAAGTGTTCCAAAACGTGAAATAATTTCAGCGAGTAGATAAGTGCATATAATTTCTAAATTCACCGGTTGTTGATTCCTATAGATTGGCGTCGGCGACGGCGTGGGTGTCACTGCATTATCCTCGTAACTATTATCACGGAATCCCTGAGCCGAACTTAAGCCGGCCGAGTAAAGTGGTCCTAAGCTACTTGGCTTTCCGGGAAACGAAACAGCTCTGGTTTCTAAGTCGTAAGAATTCTGCGCCGCAATGGCGGTACTGAGCAATCCCAGGAACACCCAATACATCCTGCAAAATACGGAAAATGCTCGTAATTCAGTGCCTGAAGGAAAATACAATGTTTCATTTATCTAAGTAAAAATAGAGAAGAAACTATTAATTATTTAAAATATTTCTCCGATTTTAATTTTATATTAAATTCTTTGTATTGCTTTTTAATATGCATTTACATTTCTATAAAAATGTGTTAGTAGAAAAATTTCTGTTTTTCAAATCATAATATATAATATGAATATGATTATACTAATTTATGACAACTATGACATGTCCGAATTTCCACAATCGAGAATTATTCACGCATTTTGAATTAAAATAAAAAACGAAATAATAGAAAACTAATTAATAGTTTCTATTATTATCAATGTAGAAGATAAAATTATTGATCTCTCGAGAGTAGATTGTGTTTCTTTACGTGAGAGTTGGCGAATATCTGAGATCATCGGCTCTCAATGACGTTTAAGCCGATCAAGTTCTGAATAGGCTCAATCGATACCTTGGATTCGAACAGATTAAATACGATGGCACTTTCGATTTTGCGGCCTTTTGATACAAATGGCTGCATTTTGAGGATATCGATGGCCAAGATCACTTTCTCTTGCGTGTACACGCGCGTGCGTGCGTACGTGCGTACGAATTTAATAGACGTCGATTTGCGAGAAAGTACGGCAGTACGCGGCTGCGATTTCTCAAATAAATGTTTTTTTTTGCTACTGTAATAGCGCTGGTATACGATTACAATTCAATTCGTATCTTGGTTTACACTATCAGGGTCATTGCCCGAGAGAGTCCTTTTCACAAAGCTTTTCCTTTCATACGATTCCCGATAATTAATCTAAAAAACCAAGAGACGCGATAGCGGATATCCCTCGATATAAATATTTATATCGAGGGCAAAAATTAATTTTATGTTTGTGTTATTACATTTTATAATATTTTCCTAATTATCTATTTCAGGTTCAGTTTGCAAGGAAAAGTGTCCTGAAGAAAATTAGATCAGAATTAGCGGATTGCTTCTTCAGAAGTCGAAATTTTTAAGCCTGTTTCCAGTGACATATAGACACATAGAAACTTTTATATTATTTTTAATATGTTTTGTATTACAAATTAATTTTTTACATTTTAAATTTAGTAGTAACATCTAATCGGAAAATTGGGTTCATTATTTAATCCTTTTTCTGTTAAATTCATATTTTAATACTTAAGTTTTATTTTTTTACTTTATTATTTTTGACATATAATTTCGAATATTTTTTACGTTTCTGACATACGTGGTTTTTTTTTCAAAATTGAAAGATCCACGAACTATAGATTATATAAGTATGTAAAATTCAAGAAATTAAATTATAATGTTTAAGGATGTGAAAGAAATGTGAAGATATACATATAAATAAGAACAGAGGAAGATTTTTAAAAATTCAAGAAGTTGAAAGACCTAAGAATTGATTGACAGCACACAGAAACATAAGAATTTAAGAGCTTGTTATTGTTAAACATTCGATACGACAGACAAAAATTCTTAATATCATTTATTATCATCTCTCGTTTTCTTGTCACTTAGCTCGAGCACTAAAGCAATTAGAAACTAGCTTTCCTAAGTGCATGTATGCCACATGCTGTGTTCGAGAATTATTATGGAAAGCACTTGAGCCCGTTGAGCGCGTCATCGTCATGACCGAAATGGCTTTAACCGATCGTGAAACCACCGTCCGAGTTTTGCACACATAGAAAGTAACACGCTTTCCTCGCACTTGCTCCTTGCGAGATCGATTCTCTGCTCCTATTCAAGCTTCACCAATAACCAATCACATGGCCATCATGAGCAAATTTCCTTTCGCCTTGAAATCGCTTTCAAATGATAAATTTTTTTACGAACTTACAAGTATACGTTCATAAAACATAAGTTAAATCTAGTCCGCGTTTTTTTATTTCAGGAAATAATTAATTCAGAACTAATTTAATTGCAACGTCAAATATTCGCATTCGAACAAAAATAGATGAAAGGATAATTGCTAAAAGACATAATAAATGTTAAAACGATGATGAAGTTTGCATTCATTTAATTTCATATATGGGAAGTGTAAAAAAAGAAGGTTCTTAGAAATAATAATATTATAGATTTATTATATATCTTGATATCTTGATTTGGCAAATATTTAATGAAAAAATTTTGAAATATATTCAAAATTTATTGTAACACAATTTTAAAAAATCTGATGGAAATATATTTCGAAAAGGGGGGGGGATAAAAATAAAATAAATGCCGCTCACATAATGCGTTATACAGATAAAATCACGTTTCTATGTTTTCAATTGTCACAGAAACAATATAAATTCTATGAGGCACTAAGTTGTAAGCGTATCGAAAGGGCAATATTAGTTACATAAGAAATACAAGTCAAAGGTAAGTCACCATTCCACGTAATACGACGCCTTGCGTAACGCCATTTTTCCGCAAACTCGGACTCGTCGTGCGCTTCATCAGATTTAAGATTAATATCATACGATGAATAGGTTGTAAATCATTGCAAAGATAAATCATCAAAACTAATTAGAGATCTGAAGATTAAACACACAAACGATTACATTTTGATTTCTTAAATTGTATAAATTACAAGGCACCTATTAATTAAGTTTAAAAAGTATCAATTATATATTAAATGTATGTTTAAAGAAACTTCATTATGTTAACGATGCGATTGTTCTCTCGTGACATTGAACATATTAATTATGTTCAGATTTCAGAATAATTTTCTGTGAGCATTGTGTAATACGAATGTTATGTGAGCGATAATTAAATAATCTGAGCAAGTTTGCGATTCAAACATAGTAAAGTAAGGTGGTATAATTTCAAGCCTGGTATAATTTTGAACGAAATAAGATTTGAATCTAATTTTCGAGGATCAGATTTGATACTCCGATCTCATTTTGTGGAGGAAAAAGCCAAGAAATTAAATTCAAATCTTATTTCGTTCAGAATTGTACTACGTTCAAAATTATACCACTTTACTCTACATTTGGAGTTTCTATTAACAAATGGCCTTTCTTTTTTCCTTCTCATTAATTATTAAATTCATAACCTATATACTAATTAAGTAAATATTTCTGATTTTTTTAAATTATTAATTAGCTTTAATGTGTAAGATTTAAAGTGTATTACATTTACATTAAAAAAAAAAGTTATTAGCATTCTTTAATGAAACTTCGATTTTTTAATCAGAAAATTCTCTATTGGTATCCGAAAACTACCAATATCACTTAAAGATGATTTAGTTAATTAACGAAGTGTTGTAATATTAAGAGTCCTAGTTAGCAATTAATTGGTAATCGTTGGTGCAACAGAACGTAAAGAAAGGAATGTGTATGTATGTGTATATCGTATTTAAAGAAAATCCTGTACCGGTCTTTTTCCAACTATGTTCGCTAAGATCTTGATTAAAATCCGAGCAAAGTGAAAGTGAGAGGAGTTGTGTGTAAAAATGATATGTAATGCGTTCGACGAGGCACACGAGACATAATGTTACATCAAAGTTCAGTTCACATCTCCATATAAACGACACAATGATTGAAACGATGTCAAAGATTATGAAACAGGTATAGATTTTTATACAAGTCATCAAGGTCATGATCACCGTTCATAGATGCAATTAATCTTCTTCTATTTGATAGGCACTTTCTCTAAATTTATAAGCATCAAAACTGAAGAAAGCTAAGTCTATTTTATTAAACATATAATTTGATCTAATATCATCTCAGATAACAAAGTGTCTAACAAAATCGAGTCATAAGACGTTTTTTGCGTCTGAAAAGCGACTTAAAGACGTCTTATGTCGTAATTTTAGACTTTGTATTGTTTGGGATTCTAACATTAACATATTTATACGAATATTAACTGTGATAATAAATTTAAGATATAAATACGAATAGAAGAATAATAATAACACGAGAAAGAGAGACAGGAAGTAGTGCAATAAGCAATTAAAATAAGAGTGCACGTGAGAAAGATATGGATAAATGAGTGATGTAAGAACAAAGTTTGCAAACCAAGCCCATTCTTAGTTTTACAGAAATGCTGAGAGAATAAATTCTATTTTATTCTATTAACATATTCATAACAAAAATATGCATAAATAAAATTTATTACTGAGGGTGGGTCAAAGATGAGCCAAAACGTCTATTTAATTATATCAATGGAATCATACATTATTGTCTTTAAATTTTTGCGCATTGTATATCACGTTGACTCTCAATTGCCCTCATTATTCCAGTCACTTTGTGCATAAATAATATTATTCAGAATCAGGTACAGAATGTATACAGAATTTCCGATCTTATAATTTCAATGACGGAATTTCATGCACTATATGTATGCTACATTTACGTCATTTGTAACATTTACTACACATCGTGCGTGCGTATTATCGCTATTTTTTATGTATTCTTTATATTTTTGCGGTTTAAATGCACAAAATACAATTCAATTCTTCTCGAATCTGATCACGTTTTAATGACCGAACGTTGATTCTAGTTAATCGTTTTTGCTCGTTCGATCGGTTTCTCCAACTTCGCCATTAAGAAAATCTCGAAAACTTTCTCCGCGAAGCAAGAGATTATTACTATTGATATAATTTCCGGCGAGATATGTAATAATCTTTTTAACAAAGTCTCTGTTTTATTACATATTCAAATATATTTAACCAGAAGGGCGTTCTCCTCGCAGAAACTGACTTTCCGGCTACCGCGTAAAGAAAGCAATATATTGCATAATGGAAAAAGAGATAGTTGCCCGGTGACTATATCAAATCAAAGGCGGGCTGTATATAGTGTAATACGCATAACTCGACTGGTTGGTTTAAGGAAATCTCAAATAGTCGCCGGGCAACATTTTTCCATAATTTCCTCGCTAAATACGATACGCCAATCAGTTCTCATCGCCATTAATCTTATCCCTCTTTATCGAAATAGTTGATTACATATTGCAATATTTTTTTAGACTAATATCAACAAAGTTTATTGAATAAAAAACTTAATAGTTAATTCACTTTAAGTTTCAATCCGATTTTTAATGAAGAAATAGTATAATAGTAATGAAAAATAAGGTACTAGTTTCACTGCCGGTTAAATTTAAAAAAATCTATCTTGAAAATCTGTTGTTTAGTTTCGAACCCATATTATAGTTTAATAATTCTAAATTAATGTATATTAATATTACATATTCTTTTATTTAATTAAAAATAATATAGATTTTAATATGTTGATATTTAAAATTGGTTTTAGTTTTTTTTATATTTAAACTAAAACCATGAATAGAAAGAGAAAGAGAGAGAGAGAGAGAGAGAAGAGAAAGGGGAGAGAGATTTAATAAAATTAAAATTTATTTAGACCAACAGAATAAAAACTGTTGAAAAAATTAAGGTTATTGTATATTGAATATTATAACTTCATGAATGTAATATGTATTTTAAGCAAAACACTATTCTTTTTATCAAATATTAATAAACGAATGTGTCTAATTTAAAATCTGCTGATAATATAATTCAATATAATATACAATTTTTATATGAAAAGGTTTTATCACAACTTTAATTTGATGATTCGTGCATCTGGCATGTACAAATGTGTAAAAGAAAAAATGGAAATATGAGTGAATTCAAACGTGCGCAATAGCATGTTACAGAAGTACTTTCTCTAAGGTAACATTGTTTCAAGTCGAGGGGCTCATGTCGAGGGACCTCAGAAGCCAACTCCAAGAATTTTATAAAATTAACTCGGTCACGCACGGTGGAACAGGAATTATGACACGTGCCTATATATCGAGAAACCAACTAGAACCGGTTGGGCGCAAATCATTTGGTTGCAAGATAAGGAAGTCGAGCACTTAAATTGCACTTATCTCGATAGTACAGTCATTAACCCTAGCATACCGATCGCATTCTTATGCGTTAATCAAGTGTTAAATTTCATTATTCGGAATTTTACAAATTTGAAAATTTTCCAAAAAGAAGGAAACTTCATTACTTAAGAAACTTGAATACGAAGTAAAAATTAGTGCATTAGAAAAAATTATAGATATTTTGTTACAGAATACATTTTAACATTTTAATTAAATGTTAATAAAAAAAGTATGTTTAAAATATTTTAGCCGTAAGAATAGAAAGACAATGATACTAAATAAAAAAATTCATATTTTAGAACATATTTTACTTTTTTAAAATTAATTAACAAAAGAGGTGTTAAATCTGGAATATATCGCGAGATTTTAGCAGAAATAACCGAAAATAAAACGTGTGATACCATAATTAATATTTAAATATTTTTTTAATATAAGATTTTTTTTATGAAAAAGAAAGCAAGAGTTTAAATTTCTATTTTTAATCTGTATGTTAAATCTTAATGTTAAAACTAAATTTTTGCACACACAAGATATTAAAATTATTCTAATAATCTCTCTCTCTCTCGCTGCCAAAAATTCTTTAAATATAATAAATATAATAAAAATAAGTATTATACTAATAAATTAAAAATAATTTTTTTTTTTACAAAATAATATTACTTATATGCAATACAATAAATTCAAATACGTATACCAATAAATACAAAAATAAATAAATGTAAATGTAAATAAAAAACATAATTTTTTAATATAAATTTAAATAAATTAATTATTGTAGAAAAATATAACAAAATTAAATTTAAATAAATATGAATCTGTGTATAAATGATATTGCATTCAAAACTATTAAGTTTTATTTTCATATCTTTACAATTCTAATTTATATTAACACAATTGTAATTTATATGAACAAAATTTAAAGAATCCAAATTTTTTCGAGTATCTTTATTAAAAACAAATAACAATCAACACAATACGATGATGTATGGCTAGAATCCCTTAGTTCTTCAAAATATATTTCGTTGAAGTTTCACTGATTTATAAAGCTCACTTACCTGTCACTGACGAAAATACTAGGACAGTTCAATTTAAGACGGATAAAATACTGCAAAAGATTAACAACACACGCGTGCTTTATCTTGGCCAGCCGACATGTCACTCTCTTATATAGCGTATTCCGCTGAAAGTTGCCTCCACCAGATGAAGTGGATTCGGTCCTCTTCAAGGTAGTGGGAGACTCCTCGCGTCTGCATCATCGCGCTTTTTTCTGCAGGATGCACCTGTTCGGAAGTCCGTTGAATTTATTAAGATAATATAACGAACTTATATGTGCTGTTACTATCATTTGTTAATTAAAAGTACATTTGATTGCACTGCCAGTGAATTTTAATAACGGTAAAGGATTATTGGAAAGAATTCTAACTTATATAAAATCAAGTAAATGCATTTTATTCTTACACTCATTAAGAAGATAAGTCATCGAAAATATAATTTTATATATATATATATATGTATATATAATGAATGTCTTAAGCTTGATTGAATTATCAATTTCAGATCTTGATAAATATTGTTTTAAGTTTTATAAAATATGAAAAATAGACTTAAAAAGGCAAACAATAAAGACTCTGCAATTAATAATAAAATAAGCTTATCAATAGATAGTACCACATAAAACATTCTCTTATAAGTCTTCCAATGTTAGAGGCTCATTTCTAACTGGGAATGTTGCAAAGTTATTACGTGGTATTAAAATCTTCGTGAGATTTATAGTAGTTACTGAGATAATTAGGAGAAAGAAAAGATTTCTTAATCCTAATTAATTTACAGTTTAAGCAAATCTGATATTCTTCTACATCATTGAGAATAAAAACTTTTGCAATCGTTCCTTATCCTTTTCATTCAAAACCAAGAAGAAAAAACTAGGTGCACCCGCGTGTGAAGCCCATGATATTGAAATTTTTGCAGCGCAATTACGAGGAAAGCGTAATTGTAGATCGTAATTGTTGAGGAAGCAAGATGTACTCTCCAACATATCTTACGGGGTAGTATAATACAGAATCAAGATCTTAATTAAACGCAAGATGCACGATAAGATGGGAATGCATAATTAAGCATGAAACTCTATTAATCTGATCTGTCGATCATTCCGGAAGATCAGCCCGCGAATCCGCTGGCAGAAAGCGAATCACGCCCTTTCCTGTGTCCTTCCTTTTTCCTTTAACTTTCCACTATTCAACCATCCAACTATAGATAAACAGATAAAGGAGCTTACTACTCTGGAGCATCTTATTGTACGCTCCATCAGAATAACGACATGTGCAATTATATATAGTATACACAGCAAAAACATAATCCGATTTAATCAAAGACGTTCAATAAATACATTTTCTAAAAGCTTCAAGAAAGAATAAAGACATTTTCTTTGGAAATGACGTAGTAAAAATTAAGTAATAGAAAATAATATATGTATGAGAAATATATTAAAACTCGAAAGTTAAAATATATTAGAAAAATAAAAATAAACAAGTACATTAAGATGTAAGTACTTTTTCCAATTTTGTGTACTTTAGTTTGTATAAATCTAGAAATTTATATTATCTTATTATTTGTTTCGTTTCATAATTATATAATTCTTTCATAAATAATTGTAATAAAAGCATTTTTACTTATTCCCGTTATTTTCTCTTTGCATTCTTTTATTTCTATGAAAAGGATGATAAAAATCGGAAGTCATCTTTATTAAAAACGGTGAAATCTCAAACCAAGATGCATAATCTCTCTTTTCTTTCTGTGTTTACGAAATGATAATCGTCAATGGAAGTCACTATGTTATTTTTAAAGTTCTGCGTTTTTCGTTCTTATAAAATAAGAAAACATAAATTTCCCAAAAACAAATGACGAAATTAAATGGAACAAAATTCCGAATTTAAAATTATTTCTAATTAATAATAAAATTAAATAAGAATGGATGATTCAGTTAGAAGGTAATTCTCCATATCTTCTTTTTTTGTAATCATATAAGATTGATAATTACTATTATTATTATTCTTATCTTATTTTTATAAACTCAAAAAAAGGACATCTATTATATTTTATATTTAAATTTTTCTGTCTTCTGTCGTAATATATTGCTTATAAATGCGACTAATTGCGGTTAAATAAGTCAGGTAACTCGATCTGTTATACGGCCCGGGGGAGAAACACCTCCAGAAGTGTACGAAGTGTGAAGATAAAATTATTAATAACTAGAGTTCACTAAACTCTCTCTTGCAAAATAACAGCCGCATTTAAATGTGAAATAAATTCCAGTGGGATCTCATAAATTAATAAGCAAATCAAACATTAACAATTAATAAGGAATGGGGACAATCAGATATCAAAATATTCGTAATATTCTTTTCATATATACTTGGTGCTAAAAAACATTCTTGTTTCTCTCCTGTAAAAGAATTAATAAAAATTGAAACAAATGAAATAAACAGAATATTCAAGTTTCCCCGTAGCATTGGCAATACATTGATTAAAAACATTAGACATATTAAAGTCAACATCACCTATAAATTGAATGCAAATGCATTACCATATAATATCATACGAATATTAGATAAAAACTGAAATGTTATCATTTCTATCGAAGAATATTGTTACTTAATTATATATGCAATCATTAGAAATTGTAATTACGTAATAAATTTAATATGCTGATTAAACGATTTATTATATAATTGCAATTAAATAATAATGATATCCAGCTATTAGATCATTTCTCTAGAAATTCTATATATTTTTTTTTATTTTAAAAATTGGCCTCATATATTATTTTTTAACATATATTGGTGGATAAAAAAAAATGTTTGCTAGTAAAAAAAAAATATTCACTGACTCAATATTGGAATTAAATATTGGCTATAAAACACAAGGTGTAAACCAATGTTGCGGAACCAATTTGTAACCAATGATTTATGCTGTTCACTTGAGTCAGTAGGCCGACAAGTGTAAATGTCTGTGAGATAAAATATTCGCAATATGATTATTTATAAGTATAATATTATGATGTATAATTATTTATAGTACTAATTTTTATTTAAATCCTTAGTCAAATATTGATCAATAATAAAGTGACTGAATGAAACCGTGAACTTCTTTATGTACGTGTAATGTGTAATAAAAAGTTCCCATTTCAATGATGAATATTCTCCATAATTGGGCCAAAGTAAACAAACAATATTTACGTTTCTGAGGTACGTTAATATAAATATGTATGACAGCACGTACTTTCGTTTGAGAATTGAAATCGTTTTACTCCTCACAATCTCTCCTGAAATAAAAACGTGTGCGTAATTTAGTAACTCAATATTTGAACTATATTCCTTTCTTTTCGCTTTTTTATATAAAGTGATCCCGAAATTAGTTTATAATATCATAATTATGGTCTAAAACATTAAAAGTCTAAATATTTAAAGATCATCGCAATCTTTGTTAATAATCGCATATTATATGACATAATTTTTTAATACATCTTGCGTGAACGCTTTTATTTTATTAAATTACTTATAAATTGATATAAATATATATCCATAGTAAAAAGAATGGGCTATGAGCCAGTTATAACATAAAGAATATTTAATAAACTTTATTACATACATGCATTTCGACACCGATCGAGTCATTTTCAATGCAAAACAATAAACAATATTATAAAATTCTCGGAAAATTTAGTTAAATTATACAGTCCAGTACAGAATTCGGTTGTATCAATGACATGTGGTCCATATGTAAAATCGAAGGAGATCTCTCTCACTCTTTTTACAATTCTCCAATCTTAAAATGTCTTAAAGATGTAAGTTAGACGCCGAGAGGAAAACGCAATTAACAACGTTATATTAAATAAAAAGTAAGCCATAATACGAATGGGTCTCATTCGTTGTAATCGACGATGTCAAACGACATCGACGACGAATAAATATATATGCTATTGTAAAATTTGCATATTTGAATGCAGTTCTAATATTCATAAAAACTTTACTAATTTCATACTTGTATTATAACAAACTACGAAAATATAAATATTGTTTAATTTAATTATTTTAGTATAATTCCTAGAAGTCACTAACAATATTAGAGTGGGGGTGTTATACTGGGTTATATAAAAGACCTCATAGTTTCATTCGCCTCATTAATCGTCGACGTACAGCCGAGGAAACATAAGCAAAGGTCGAAAGTATTACTATAACTATAGACTGTGGATATCGCACCGCACCGACATTTACATTTGCCGGTTTGTACTTGAATATCCTTATTTGGATATTTGTAGAAATAAGTCGTTCTTCATTTTACTGACAAAAAATGTTCATAAGAGAAAACGATGCGATAATCAACGCCAATTAATTAGGAACACTATGATCTTTATTTATCGAAATATATCACTGAAATTGAATGTTTTTAAAGAATTTCAAGAAAATTGAAATCTTACATCTTTATAAGAATGATGAATTTCTTATATAACAATAGTTTTATTATTACATATAAACGTCATCCCAATTGACTTCTTAATTCCAATTATTTTTAACTAATAGCTAATTATTTGAATTAAGATCCTGTTAAATTAAGTTCTACTTAAAATTATGAGAAAAGTAAGATTTTAGAATGTACTTTTACTTCTCTGAAATTTAAATTGTAAAAAACATTTTTCTTGTAATTAAAAGATATTGATGCCTTAACATTTCTTTCTATGAAAACACTGTTTTCCAAATTTAGGATCTATTTAACTTTAGAATTACACTCGCAAATAAAGTAACCAGATTTTCGTGTTTGTTATATAAAACGATTGATCTTTTTTTCTTGTTTATTGCCACGTGAAACTTGTCACTTAAAATTGACACACCTTCATTCAAGCGTTACGTCTCGATTAAAATTTCATACATCGGTTGGGCGACATAACTTTCTCACCGCCCCGCCCGACAGGTTTTACTTCCGCATTTGTAAAATGCTGTAATATAATATTTCTTTGTTTCATTTGTTATATAGATTCATTTATCTGTAAAGATTTCATTATTATGATCGTTTGTAATCGCGCGGGTGACAGTTATATTTAAAAAAAATATACTGCAATTTTTTACGACATTTGTTCAATAATATTATGTTTCTTCAATAATCCTTCATTTAAAAAATTAAGAAAAAATTTAAATAAAGTGTTAGAAAAATTCGAAGTAATGGTTTTTTATATTTAAAGAATATATAAATAAATGTAAAGTTTCAAAAAATATTCTAACACTTTGGAGACAAATACACGTTAAGCAAAGATATGGGTTTACAAAAATTCTTGTAAAGTTTATATAAATAATGATATATAACATTTGATCCCTATAAAAATTTACATGTACTCTGTTACTATATAATGTATTAACACATCATTATACAACATATTATTAATTAATTTTATGAAATAAATAAGGATTAATTATTTATCGAAATAATTAATTATATGTAGACGTTAGGAATGATATTTTATTATGCATATTAACAATTCATCACTATCGGTGAAAAGAACGACCTTCGCCTGACAAAAGAAAGTTCGATCCGCTTCCATAAAATTTCAATAAATCGGCCGCCAAACAGTGCGTTGAATTCAATGGGAAAACGAGATCGAAAGTTGTGGTTCTCCACCCACAGAGAAACTTACCACTGACACGCTTTGTTTAATTTACTCCGATGGTATCGATAATGGATGCCAATTATCCTGGAACGAAATAGTAATAACACTTTAGTCCCCCCCCTCCTTTTTCTACGAGTCACACACATTACAATTGAAATAGATGAAGATTAACAACTTAGTTGACCTATTTATCAACTAATTGATCTATTATTTATATTGCATATACTTGAGAATATAATTTATTATTTTTATCAATTGCTTGAATATATACTTTGGGCTTAAATATTAAAAATTAATAATATAAATTAAGTTAAGACAATTTATATAAATTTAAATTAAAACAATTCGGTAAAATAATCTATAAGGATAATGTCTAATAAAATCCTCAAAATATCCAACATTGTTATTTCATTCGAATTAAAAACATTTCCAAAGAGAAGTGGACATTCGGTGTTGCACGTTCAGACGTGTAAAAGAAACACTTTCACCGAGCATTTGGGCCTGGAGAAAGTTCTTTCAACCTCTGTTACGTCTTTGTTAATCAGAAATTCGACTGGAAAACTAATGAGAAAATTTGAATATAATTTTTATATCTAATTGTAAGAATATATTTAACACCGTTTTTATATCACTCTCCAACTTTTATTTAGAATACTTTTTATCTAAAATCAATGTTTTCATCGAAATAAAAGTGCGTCATTTAAGTGGACCATCTTATTCATACAGAATCACATCTCGCGTCCATGACACGTTGTTAAATTCAAATAAAATATCCTAAGACGAAAATGTAAAAGCTATTATATACGAAAATTGTTAGCCATAGTAGATTCAATGAAATTGTTACATAATTATATTTTTAGTCAAATTTTTAGTTCGGATTGATCATGTTTCTTTAAATGGTACGATGGTTGAAGAAACCATCAACGTACGAATATAAAATAATTCATCATAAAGAGATCAAACACATCAAAATACTAAGATTGTTGAGACGTCATTATGAGAGGAATGATTATGGCTGTTGTACTTAAAATATAATATTTATAATCAAAGCATACAAGGAATAAGCGAAGAAGAAACGGATACTCGAAGTTTTAAAAGAGAACAATTTAGAAAAATAGTTAAAGGATCAATATTAGAGGATTTTGTGTTATATAAAGTCCAGAAATTTCAAAAATTCAGTAGACATATATAAGAGCAGGATTATTCACATAAGTTAAGCCTTTATGGTGAAAGATAAGTTTCCAAGCAAATTAGTTCTTGCTCGTATGGTTCTAAGGAAGTAAAGTTGAAGAAAACAAAGTTATGCTCTGGATAAGACAGTATTATTTCATCATTTAATTTTTATTAAGTAATTGAAATATTTACTTTTGCCAATAACTCTTTTGTTAAGTGAGTTCTTCATAGGAAGTAAAAAATATCCATTCTACAATCTATAGAAAATAAAGAGGTTTGGAATATCTTGATGAAGATTTTGATGAAAAAAAGATCTATCACGGTTTTCCTGTAAATTCAAGGACAAATAACGAGTGATAACGAGATAGGAACTTTGAGCAGGAACATCATCATAAGAATGAAGGATTCGCGATAATCCTCGTCTTGTTTAAAGATATCGAAAAGAAAGTGGAAGAGAACATCGTCTGGGTCAAGAACGGAGAAAGGAGAATTAAAATGTAGAATCAGACTCGTAATAGGATCGATTCAATATAAATAAATTCAGAAATGGCGTGCTACATGCTAACTTCAAGTTTAAGGCCAAGGTAAAACAAGCAGAAGAGACTCTAGTGAAGTCGATTAGTTGCATAAGTTTCTTCATTACTAATTGTTGAAATAATTCTGATCTTGAAAAGAGAGAACAGTATTACGTTTCGCCCCTGTATAAATACATAGTCAGATGAAAATTTTTCTTAGATTTCTTCAGAATTTCTATATAAATTTCAGAATATTTCATAATTTGTACATAATTTTATAATTATGTACAATACTGTTTCTCTAAAATTTCTCAGATCGTTTATACGAATTGAAACACTTCAAAAATGCTGAGGAAATCAACATCTTTTCTAGAATTATATATGCTGCTGCATATATATGAATTTTAAATGTTTTACGAATTCTCATTCTATAATTTTCGCAAGGAAAAATATTATTAATAACACCAACAGCAGTATAATCAAGCGACATCAAAGACATAAAAACATAAAATACGGAAAATAATCTTATTCAATCAATAACAAAAGTAATAGAAAATAAATAATATTTTATTAACAACATAGTATACTTATTTTGTTAATACTGTCATTGAGTTAACAAGATTATTTTTAATCAGACTGCTGTCAGCTAATACTGTTAATATAACATTATTTGTTTCAAAGAAAACTTATAAAATCTACACAAAGTATTTAAGGTTTTTTTTTTAGAAATCTTCATAAATTTAAAATATAAAAAATTCTTGAAAATATTGTGAGATATATCATGAAAATTTTTTTACAAGCGCATTCAAATCAGGATGAAGAAAATTATTTTAAAATCTCAGTTGATCACTAAACTGTTCTTAATCTTATTTTGGTTAGATATAGGAATTAGTTATATTTATTGTGTAAGTTGCATTATTGTTCGTGGCATAAAGATTACAAAAAAATCCAGAAGTAAATAAAATCAAGAAATAATAGAAACATGAATATAACAAAATAATGCTTTATATTATGGGTTATATGCACGTGGGACTTTAGATAAACAAAAAAAATGATTTGTGAGCTTACATGAGTAATAATCACGTAACAATCGGTTCGTTTACAGCAACAGTTTATGCAATAGAATTCAAACTCAATCTCGAAAACGAGCAGCAAAATGCGGAAATCTGGCGTAGCACGCGATGCAAATTTTTCATTTCCCGATATAAACCGATTTACATATATAAAATGTATTGCGTAAACACATGTCATTAAAATGAAATAGTGTTCAAGCTCGGGTGTCGAAGAACATGTATGCAAGGTGTGGTTTCTTAGCAATCTTTATTCACAATTCAATAGTCTTGAAAATGTCATGTATTTGATTAACATTTTCTATGCTTGTTATCATAAAGACATGAAATAAATTTTATGTTGCCCTATATAATGTATCTCTGAATATTATATAAGAAAATAAAATAAAAATCTCAAATTAAGTATTTATATATACAATAACTCACTGCAGTTATTCATATAGAGATATAATTAATACAGACTCTAAAAAAATATCAATAAATTTTTATTTTCTACAATTTTACAATTATGTATAGATTATTTTATATAAAATTGTACTATATAAATTTTATATTAACTTCATTTCTACATATTTTTCTTTCTCTCTATCTTTCTCTCTTTATCTCTCTAGCTATCTATATCTATTTCTATTTCTTATTTTGCCATTCTCTCTTTTAAATGAGCAATATAAAAGAATTTGCCATTCATGAACAAATTATAGCGATACAAATCGAAACGTTTCCCATTTATAATTAGCCTTCAATTATTATGGAATAATATCGATGTGAAATCGAACACTTTCGCCAACGAAGGTTTTGCTATATTTCGTTCGACCGTGGATGTAAAGTATGGATACAGAAGAGACGAAGCAATACCTATACCTCCCTATAGAAGATTAATACCAGCGAATGGTTGAATTGCGACAGAATAATGCATACATCAAATAGGTCATATTTTAACAACTTTCTAAAATTAACCAATATAAATTAATTAAAAAACTAATAAGAAAGTAACACTGTAAACTCTTACAGTGCAGCAATTTATTCCCCCAGATCTATACCCAAAGCTTTTCTTTTTTTATTATCTAACCATTAACACCATGTGACAGCATTTTTCTTATACAAAAAAATCGATGTTTATAAAAATACTCTTTAAGAAAAAAATTTGAGTGATTTCTTATTAAAAATGCATTTTTTAAATAATTTTGTTCTGATACAATCACTTTAGTTTTATCATTTTCGAATTTTGCAACAAATTTTATATGGAAATACATAATTTTCACATAATTGTATAATTTTATCTTGCACTGCAGCCGAATTACCCCCTCCAAGTTTCAAATGTACATAAAAATGGAACGCACTTGTATGATAGATTTCGTTTCTATTTTCACGGACATCGATTTTTTCATATATGAAAAAAAAATTATTTTTGTTACACGGTGTAATCAGTGGGCAAATATATATGTGAATTCAACATAAGGAGTAAATTGGTTTTTCAAGGATATCAATCTTCATCGCAGCGATAAATGATGTATACATTCCATTGCAGATTCGTAATCGTTTGCAAGATCACAGGTACATTTTTTATTTAGTAGTCGATTATTATCCATCCATATTTCAACTCTGCTCAATAAATTAAACAATTAATACTTACAGTCAAATATTGAATATACAATTTCCCACATTTATTTGCAATATACATTTACGTTTTCTTGACTTTCAGGAAACCAGCTGTATTGGAAAAGTACTTTGCATTTGCCTCATTCACTTTTTTCTCTGCAGCTTGCGGATTGACAATTTCAAGACCCTGCAAATACAGACAATCATTAAAAAAAGAAACAAAATAAAAAATTATTTTTCACTCGTACAATTAATGTTTTAGTAGTCGTAAAACATCAAAAGAAATAGAAACATACTTGTAAAGGAGTAAAAGCCACACTGGAAGCAGTTCCGGAGACTTGTTTCTTGACGGTGGTGCTACCTCCCCACTGCTGCTGCTTCTGCAGATTTTTCTGGAGTGTCTTGGATATTCTGACTTTTGTTTTCTCATCAATCTGCGGCAGTCTGATTCGACCAGTGCCAGCCTTGCCAATCGTCCCTCGCGAATAGCCAAGATCTTCTTGGTAGGCATCACTTTCAATCTACAATCACAATAATAATACATTTTCATATTTAAATATTGTGTTTTTAGGTTTTTTTCTAATAAACATCATATACATATAATTAATATCTTACTCGCTCGTCTAATTGGTGTTTGATCTTTCATCATTATCAATCATTTTACTTGTCTAATTAATAACAACGTTATTTTTAATAATACATTCTCTGAGATGATCTTATAAGTCACAAATTGGAGAATACTCTTTATAACTTACATCTGCAAAGTTCATTCTGTTGGCATGCTTCCTGAATTCCGTGATCGCGTAACGTTCCTTCATCTTGCGAACGCGTTTACCACCGCGCTTCTTTCGACCAGGATCTATCGGTTTTGGCAGTGGCTTCACGAACTTCACAGGCGGTGGTTCTTGCAACTTATCTAGTTTCTTCTCGATCTCTTCGCGCAGCATCTGTCCAATGTGACCATCTGTGCTCTCGTGACAAGAGTCTACTCTAGCAGCTAACATGCTCTTCGATGCCACTAGTCTTGCTGCTTTTCTCCGTAAATCCTGCAAAGTACACGTTAAATCTGTTGTTGTAATACTTTGTTAATTTTGCAATTTTTATATGCTTTATTAAAAAAAAAATAACTTACAGGGGGAGTTTCTTGTACAATTTCAGAGTAATATATAAAGCCTGTATGAGGCAAGGTAGCAACTTGCGAAAATCCCGAGAGTGTGGTCTTCTGGGATCCAAGGACTAGAAGGTTACAGGCTGGCATTTTAGAAAGCTTTGTCAGACCACCTGCGACACCTGAATTAAAAACAATTTGTGACAATGTAAAAATTCATCTTTACTTTAATATAAATATTTGTGATTTTGTGTAAAGAATAATACTCTACCCATAATCTTGGCAGCTGTGGATGCACCGACGATTATCGATAAATTTGGTGCAATAAACGCCATTCTGCTCTCAACATATTCAAATATTTTTGATTTACAATTATTTAACTCCACCGCCATGTCGCAAGCTTCACAAATAGCTTCTCTCTCCTCTTCTGTCAACAACTGACTGTATGTGAGGACAGATATGTAAATTAAAAAGAAATAATTGTACATTAATTACGAAAACCAATAAAATAAATTCTGTTTTTAATCAGTTAAAAAATTCCTAAAGTTTCATCTCTTTTTTAACGTTATTCGTGTACATTTATTACTTGAACACAAGGATGTTGAACAAAAAAGTTTGTTTTCCAAAAATTTAAAATTAGAAACATTTAAGTCTAAACATCTAAATGTTACCCTTGAGTGGTCGATGCTGTCACAGAAACAACCATAATTGTAGCTTGAGTAAGAAACTGTTGTAGAATCTCATTATTTTTGGCTCTGTCTAGATCGTTGCCTAATTCCCTAACAGTCATCACATATTCTAATGGTCCTACAACTAAGGATTCCAATTCTGGAAATCTTTTCGAGTACTTGTCTCTCGTAAATCTATGTATAACAGCTGAAAAATATAAAAATGTGATTAGCATTACTTTATACAAATTTTATGATTATTTTATATAGCATTTTATACTATTACTATTATTACAATATTTATTATACATTTTACATTATTATTATTGCTACATATTTTTTACTATGTAATTTAGTATAATAAAATAAAAGCCAAAGGACTAACAATAATTAAGGGGATGGATGAAATAAAGGCCTAATTGTAAAATCTTGATATTAATAAAAATTAAAATAACTTGCTACTTTTTTATTATAAACAAATGAGTACAGTATCAAATGAATTTATGTAATGTCTTTAAGAAGTTACATGTTATAATACTTTTCTATTACGATCAATATTACATGAAAAAGCTAATTGCTAGAAAAAGGGCCGAAGTAGAATTGTGCCTTTATTCCGTCTATCCCCTCAATTGTTATAAAATATTTTTCAATAAAACTATTAATTTATTTTTTATTAGATATGAAATATTTACTTCAGTACACTCGACAGTCTATATAATTACCTATTTCATTGTCAATTTTTACTGCCATATTATTAGCTTCAACTATTAACTGATATTCTGGATCAGATTCTACAGGTCCTGTAATATCCGTTGACTTCCTGGGTGTCTTGCTATGCTCCTCAATCTGTAATACAACTTGCTGCAACTGTTCTGAATCTCCTAACTGAGCCAATTCTCGAACGGAGGACACCTTTATCTCTGCACAAAGAAGACAAATTAATTTTTATATAACATGTTTGGTATATAATCATAATATATAAAACATTACAAACTAAATATAGTATAAATATAGTACATTAAATATATATTACATAAAGTAAATATATTATGTAAATTATACTGGATCAAACAAAACAGAATTATACGGAAATAATCTGTTTTGTACTACACATGCTATCGAATAAACTAACCTTCTTCCAAAATCTTAGAAACCGAAGTCGGAATAAACTTCGGCTCTGGCTCTTCCATAAAGGCATCCGCGTCATCATTTTCCTCAAGATCGGCAAGAAGTTCGTCAGCTAAAGACATTTTCCTTTGTTATAAATTATTTATTTTTTTACAAGATTCAGTTGTCGGTATTTGCAACAAAAACAAAGATAGCCGTGTCTGCCAATGTCTGCAACGCAAAAGATCGAAAACAACTAAAGTCACTAGATTAACAAAGTACCGCGAACTGCGGCCATTTTGGCTCCATGACGTGTTATTTCAAACTTATGTATGAATGGCTGCGTTCAGCAGAAAAAGTGCAGCTTTGCAACTGTTGTAAAATTCTTTAACATGAATGATCGCGTTTAGAGAGTTGATTGTGTATCTTGAAATGAGGTGAAAATTCTAAAAGTGAGCAAATTCATTAGTTATTGACTAATTAATTTATGAATATTCTAGTGAATTTTGTTCCATGATAGGTACCCGGGGTTGTGTTCCGATAGCTGTGTCGAAAATTTTCTTTTTAGTTACAAGATTGGTAGCGCTGTAACTAACATAATGGCTGCGTTCAGCAGACTCAACAGTTTTGCAACCGTTTTATGATTGTCTGCTGAGATAGGACCATTCTTCTAGATCTAAAAATATGATCCAATTAGCGCGAAGGAAACTTCCAACAGTTGCAAAATAAACGTTCTGCTGAATG